>NW_019174341.1:114130-115252 GCF_002260705.1 Seriola dumerili
ACGACAACTTTATTCTCACCACTATAATTACCTATACACACAGCAAGAAAACAATAATCACGTTTGCTTTTACAAAAACCCTGATTTGACATTAAATCCGATGCTGTGATGATGACGAGGTCTGCAGGAGTCCAGGGGCGGATGTTTCCAACACGGAGTTTCAAATGTCCCTTCTCACCACACAGTCGTTTGTTGTCTGCACCGACCCCCGGCGACAGAGAGGTGCGGATTGTTTTTCAGTCAGTGGTGTCTGATAAACAACCCTCTAACCTTTTCAACAATTCTATCTGAACATCGTCAGCAGCTGCGGCTCCGCTGCCGGCCTTGTACTTTTTATGAAATTATTTTCTGCTATTGTGTTGAAACAATCAACAAAACAATAGAGTATTATAACTTATGTTGTTTAAAAAAAAAAAAAAAGTTATCATAAAATCACCCAATCACAATCTCGCAATCATTCAGATTTAAGATAAATCTATTCCAGTCGGCTTGTAGATAATCACATACCATCATCCCACTATCATCAATACAATACACACAAATCAATCAAAATACTTCTTTACATCTCGTCACACGCAGTAATCGATGATGTCTAACAACTGCAAGCTCTCACCAAGTCTGCATCATCACAAAGCTACCTGTCGTGTAGATTAGCCTATCCAGCTTACAGTGTCACACTTAATTGATAATAGAAAATACTACGTTTGTTTACTGATGAAGAATCCTGACGAACCAATTAGGGAACTTTTTTTTTTTTTTTTTTATAAACAGTTTTGTGACTGTGCTCCATTTAGACTGACATACTTAGTTGAAAGATTTAAATGTCACATCAAAAACATCACATCACATAAAGAGGAAAACAAAGCTGCAGCCTTCACAGTTGACTTCTTGTAACAGTGTCATGTTTGTATAAATAAGTGTGCTGCGATCTCTCTCCTGGCGTGTATAATTGCTTTGTCAAATTCTGAAATACCGCTGATAAACATGCGTCACGGGAGAAGTGGTCTATTTATTTCTATGGGCTCGTATTGTTTAGAAGATACTGACAATGTTGACAACGTTGTCGCGTGGATCTCAGATCGTAAAATATGAGTCATTTTGGAAGACAGCGACAAACCATAT
>NW_019174341.1:115277-223103 GCF_002260705.1 Seriola dumerili
AAATGATTGTTGTAATGGTTTTAGAAGATACTGACAACGTTGTCGTGTGGATGTCAGATCATAAAATATGAGTCATTTTGGAAGACAGCGACAAACCATATTTAGTTTTGAAGCGTTGTTGACATGATGTATTTATTGTAAAACACCATATTATACTCTAATGTTTCTAATACAGCGAGTAACTATAATGCCAAAGCACCGTGAACAGCAGAGCGGCTTCAGGCCTCCGTCAGTATTAAAGTTGCGTCTGACTGCAGACGGTGAATTAGCTCCGCAGGTAGAAAAATAATAACTGCAGAAAATTGGGATGAAACCTGTAGAACTCTCCGCTGCTTAACCGCACAGAAATAATTGACAGAGTACGTCTGTAACGAGATGACATCCATCAGAAAAATAACCACGCCGCCCGCAAACACAGCCACCCAAAAAACATTTCATTATCCTCTGATTTCTCTCCTGTGGAAACACAAGAGTCGGATCCGTCAACGACGGCATCAGAGCTAAAAATGGAAGATGACTGACGCACATGTGCGTCCTATAGTAAGACAAGGAGTAACCTTCACCACCGAGTAAACAGGAATCTAAATGATCAAAATGAAACGTTCACTGCTGCAGCTGAACACATGTTTCTCACGGCGGCCCGGCTCCTCTTTCTTCTTCTCCTAACTTCCTGTCTCTCTTCTTCTTCTCCTCTTCCTGTTTCTCTCGCTCATGCACCCTCCTTGTCTTCCTGTCTTTCTTCCTCACTCCCTACCTTTTCTTTTTCCCATGATTTCTTCTATCGTCCCCTCACAAATGAATCCTTTTCCATTTTTAATGCAGCATTTTGACAAATTATATTTCCCTTATTCTTTTGTTTTACATTAGTTTTATTATTATTTACACTTAATGGGGACACTTTAAATTTTTTTACATCAAATCACATGAGTGAGAAAACTCTTCTGAGTTGTTCTCACTTTTTCCTGTGAGGAAATGGAAACGTGGCGATCCTGCAGCTGCTGCGCTCAGACTGTATTTTTACTGTATTTGTGGGAAAACTTTGTTTTAACCTTTGGTGTCTGGATGGGCGGTTCCCTTGGTAACAACTGACTGACAATTGAGAGCCGGTGTTGCTAGGAGACGTGCTGTCAACTTCCATGTTGCTTTACTAACTGGAGTATGTCAAGTCTCAAGTGTGTGTCAAGTGCGATGCTGCAGCTCAGTCACAACAACTTAGGTGACACAAATGTTCATCAGAAAATAATTGAATGATTTATTGATTTATTTTCTAGGAAACAGAGTTTGTATATTTGTTTATAATTGATCAATTTCACACAAACGAAAAAAAAGCATTATTATTATAATAAACATTCCCATTACTATTATCCTTATTATCAATATCTCTTCTTTATGTCTTTTCTCTCCTTCTCTCCACCACCAATAACTGATACGTATCTGTTACACTCACTCACACACACACACACACACACACACACACACACACACACACACACACACACACACACACACACACACACACACACACACACACACACTTATTAAATACCACAGGGTTGTCTGTCCTGACACTTGTCTTCACTTGTCTTGTTTTGCGATCTCTCAGTGCTCTGGATAATGTGTCTCTCTGCTGGTTGTTGCCGGGCAGGTTTCACACAGTGGATGCAAAACCGGAACAATGAGCTCCTGGACATGAGACTTAAAAACTCTGGAGAACTGCAAACCTGTGGATAATTCTCTCATCCCTGCAAGCGAACACTTATCCTTCCATTCAATGCTCAATTCAACTTCTAAAAAACGTCTCCTTCTTTAAAACCCACATCGTCACGACTTTCTAACGATTCTTAAATCTCTGGCTTTGAAAAGTTGAAGAACTGAAACATTCACTTGAGCTTAATAGTTGTTTTCTTTTTAATTTTTACTTTCACACATGATGATGATGATGATGATGATGATGATGATGATGATGATGATGATGATGATGATGATGATGATGATGGGATCGTACTGAAGCCTTTCCACCCTCTTGAAAACAACTCAATTGTTTCTATATGAATGCAGATTTGAAGGTGACTGTGAAGGTCTCTCTACATTTCCACGGTGTGATGACTTGTTTCTCTCGTCTCTCCCCCGCCCCCCCCCACCCCACCCCCACGCCTCCCCTTCCCCCCCACACCTCCCTGCCTTTAAAAGAGATTAGAAAAAACCTCCGTAACCAGCTCTTTGCTGCCGAGTGTGATACACGCTGGATGAGCTCCAGTGCCCTCTATTTCTCTTCTTTCCAGCCCCCCTCTGCCTCCACGTCCTCCCCCTCTCCCCCTCTCTCCACCTCCCCCTCTCCCCCTCTCCATCTGTTAGTCAGATGAAAAATTGGAGAAACATTGTTCTCACCATTTCCCATGACCCAAAATAGACCTGGCCTACTAAGATGGCCTCTTCTTCACCTTCCCATCAGAATCAAGACAAGAATATCTCGTTGGAAAAAGAAGAAGAAGAAAAAGTCTCCTTTTCTCTGGTTTTTCATCCCATTATTAAATAACTTTTACTTACGTGAAAATGTGGAACAGCGGCAGTTACTTCACTTTAAACATGAGAAAATCTACAACTGGTGTAAAAACCCAGTCAAACATTAAATGAACAAGTGAAGGAAATGAACAATGTTCGGTTAGACTGCAGCATCAGGAAGCTTATAGCGAGTAGAGATATCATTATGTTTCTGAATATACAACCACTACACAGAAACCAATTCAAACACTATCACAACTGTCTGTTTCATGCAGATATTAATGTGCTGTACAAACAAAAGAAAAAGGCATTAGTTCCTCCCTCAAGTCATAAATGACGACAGGAGCGAAGGGGAAACGTGTCGGTGACGTAGTTTAAAGAGAGACTGAGTCCACGTCAGGAGGAGGAGGAAGAGGAGGTGGCGGTGTGTTCGATTCCCATGTGGAAGTAGCAGTTTGTGTTGTAACCATGACAACAAAGTAACCACGATCTTGCCCTAAGCCCAACCGAGTAGTTTTTGTGGCTAAGCCTAAGGAAGCCATGACCGTTTCTATAGTAACAATGGAGACGAAGGTAGGTACGCTGCTGTCGGTACAGTGTTTATTATTGTAGCCAATACAATACTGGTTGAAATCAAAGTAGTCTCGTATGTCTGAATAATAAGGGTAAGGGTGAAAACAGGAGCCAATCAGTGATGAGGAAAGGACAGGAAGTGAGGTCGGTGAGGAAAGGAAACTGCACCATCCCTCACCGTGCACTCTTTCTCTCACCTTAAACCTCAACCTTTCAGAAGACTCATCTCACCACATCAGCATGAATTAAAGATTGAGGGCAGACACAAGTTTAAAAAGTTTAAAAAGAGGTAGATCGTGGACTCGTTGAAAGTTCAAGAAGAGGAGAAATATCTTTTATAAGCAGTTACTGTCGGGTGCTGGGCAAATTCTCAAAAGCTCGTCAACTTTATGAAATGTGCCAGAAATATTCAGGAAGCAGCCTGTTATTAATTGTCGAACAGATAATACATAGATAATAAACATAATGTTCAGCAGCAGAGAAAAATAAACCAAACACTGCACCAGCAACATAAAAAAAAGAATTGTTGGGGCGTCGTGTGGCGTAGTGGTCGAAGCAGACGCCCCATGTGTAGAGGCTACAGTCCTTTGCTGCATGTCATTCCCTCTCTCTCTGCCTCCCCATTTCCTGTCTCTCTGCTGTACTATCAAATAAAGGCATAAAAAAAAGCCCCAAAAAACATACTAAAAAAAAAAAAAGAATTGTTGTTTAAGTGTTTAATTTGCAAATGTTCGTTCAGAAGTGCCGTTAAAATCCTGAATAAATGTTTCTAAACGTCAGAGGACGTGCAAAGTTAATTACTAACCCTGACAGACACACACACGTATATATATATATATATAGGCTACATGCTCAGTCTGGCATACGCTCATACATATTCACCAACTGCAGTCATTGTACAGAGGCAGCGGACCTAATCTCTGCCACATACTGTCGGGTCTAACACGGCATGAAAGATGCATGCACGACATTTTGGAAAGAGGTTACACCCCACGAGGGAATGACTTTCTGTTCTGTTTTGCTCTGATTGGATCGTTGTTCTTTTTTAAAAGTAGTAGGATTTCTCTCTCTCTCTCTCTCCTTCTCTCTCTCTCTCTGTGCAGAGTTTGAATGAGAAGTGAAGGTCGTTCTGTCGGTGCTGAACCGAGCCTGGCACTGTTTTAAAAGAATCGAGCTAAATCAGCAGAGCTCTGATGGGTTTTAGTGTGAGAGGGAAGGGTTTTTTTTTCTAGTTTCTAAATAGGTTTGCTGAGTAATGAAGGTCATTCTGTATCTTCTCTGTGGCGAGGCATGGAGTTTTATCTCTGAATTGCAAATGGGAATGATTGTGGAATTAAGGTCACCCTCCGGGTCCGTAATAATGTGTTGTAATGTTAAAATAAATGGAGTGCTTCTCCCAAGGACCTGAATCTGTTTGGCGGACGAATTGAATCCATTCCATTGAAAACGTCTAAATCAGTTCAAGTGTTTTGTGCCCAAATATATGACACTGCTAATGTCTACATCTGGCAGAGAGAGAAAGCTTAGCTGTACTTTTGCATCAGAATTCAGAAGAAGAGGTCTCATGCATGGGAATCACATGCATATTTTGTCACACGCTCCATTGCGATGAATTATTGTTCGGGGCATAATGAGGAGAAGGGGAACTAAAGCCTCGGTTTGTTTCGGTGACAGTTTACCTCCCGTAGACTTTTGATTATCTTAGAAATTAAAAGACCATTAGAAAGCAGATGGAAATATCAAGCAGGGGATTCATTCAAATTAAGTAAAAAGCCTGTGATTTTTACTACTAAAGGCACTTAATGCATATGTATGTTTCATCTCATCAGAATTCAACGGTTCTGTTGTCAGTCAGTTAATGTGCATTAAAGGGCAAGTTAGTACAATTGTTACAACCCGTTTATATCAGTCACTGAAATCATTGCTCCTCTTCACAGTGACAGTAAATCTGCCGCCCTCATTCAGTGCAATAATACATACTAAATGTCAGATGGATAAATCAGCCTGCAGTGAATGATGATGAGGACAAATGATGATTTTGGCCTGTTGAGTTCTGTGTTAAAATAGACTTTTAACAATTTGAATTTATTGTTTAAATCAGATTATATCTCCCTGAAGTTTAAAGGCTAAATTGTATGTTTGCAATCATCCGTATTAAAGCTGCTATGTGTTTATCAATTTTCTTTTTATGGGAACAAGAATTTATGCCAAAAGAACAATTAGAAACAAAATAATAAAATAACATTTTAACACATAAGACCTTTAATATACAAAAAAAAAAGCAAAAGAAAAGCAGGTTCTTCTCCAGCTTCTAAAACCATATAAATATTCTTAAATATTCAGAGTGGCTCGTCACTAAAAATTACTCTTAAGGTCTTCATTCATTGTAAAAAATCTTTTAATTGCACATTAGCATGTTGACATAAAGTGACTCGGGTAGAGCTCTTCATTTATTCTATGGAGAGAAGATTTTATACCAACAGAATAATCTGAAACATAAAATAAAAAAATAAAATTTCGACACGTAGGACCTTTAATATACAAAAACAAACAAGAACAGTTGTGGTCAACAGGATGTGTTGCTTTATTTGCTTATCTAAAATTACTTCAATCTCTGTGCTGGAAAAATATTTTTTTATTTTTAGACAAACGAAATGTTGAAAAACAGGTAAAAGAAATTTGAAACCTACAACGAGACCTTCCCCAGAGCACATACCGAATCACAACAGAGCTCATTTTTATATCTCACATAACAGAAAACTCAAAGCAAACTCTTCAAATTAACAGTTGAGTTTCATCAGTGGGAAACAAAGTGCAACAAGCTCCCTCTGGCAGCTGTGTGTGGATTCACCAATCAAAGGGAATGAACCGAATGCTCAGCAGTGCGTCGCTTTTGTGTCCATCAGTTAAGTGATCCGATTTTACATGGCGTCTAACAGAGGCCAGAAAAGTAGCAGCCACTTAAACACTGACTCTGAAAAGATATGTCCATTTCATTATAGCCGTGACCAATAGACACACACGCCCACTCATACATCTCTCTGTGATGGTCCAATTACAGTAATGCTCTCTGGCGTAATGTGCTGCCCTTGCTATATTGCAAAAAATGAAACAATAAAACAAGAAAAATGTTTTTTTGTCCCACGCAAACAAATCTTTCTCTTGGCTGTAAACCGCCGCAGCTCGGCCAAATACTTGCCAGCGAGTCTGTAGCTCGATGCTCGACCTAAAACATAAAACTTGAAAAACAGAATCCACCAGCTCGTAACATTTACAGGCAAAAAAGAAAGAAAAAAAAAAGAATAATAAATTCTTGGACAGATTCTTTGCTCTGCCAAAGTCCCATGTTTTTACTGCAAGCTTGCAGAACTACAGCAGAACTACTGCTTGACCCTCAGAGGCGATTGGACCTTCTCTCAGATGTCATAAAGTAGATTTGATAACCACTGAGCAGAGACACATTAGTTCTTCTTTATGGCACACTTATTTAATTGAACTGTACACTTTTTTTAACTATTTAAAATCTGTGGCTAAAACACAGCTCAGACTCAGGCTTCAGGCTCAGGCTCAGGTCCAGGTTCAGGCTCAGGTCCAGGTCCAGGCTCAGGTTCAGGTTCAGGTCCAGGTTCAGGCTCAGGCTCAGGCTCAGGCTCAGGCTCAGGCTCAGGTCCAGGTTCAGGCTCAGGTCCAGGTCCAGGTCCAGGTTCAGGTTCAGGTTCAGGTTCAGGTTCTGGTTCACGCTCAGGCTCAGCTCAGGTTCAGGCTCAGGTCCAGGTTCAGGCTCAGGCTCAGCTCAGCTCAGGTCCAGGTCCAGGTTCTGCTGCTTTCTGTCACAGCTCTGACCGCGAGTTACTTCTTTTGCCCTTGTGTCTCCTCCTCCCCGTGTGTGCATGTGTGTGATGGGCGTTCCTACACACCTGACGACAATCTACTCATCTCCAAGCACCTCCGGTTCACCCTTCACTCCTGGCCAGATTGTCGAGAGTTGTATCTCTTGTGTTTTCCCTCGTGCTCCTTGCTAACCTGATCCTCTGCTCCTCAGTGAGCCAGAGCAGAACTGCCAGACTACAACCTCTGTCTTCAGCCGGACACCACCTCCCCGCCTCCCCCAAACAGCCAGCCTGCCTCCACCTTCACCCTTCACCGCCCTTCAAACATTTTCCTAATAAATACCTTGCCAACACTCCAGCTGAGCCTGGGGTCTGCATCTGGGTGCAAATGTTACCTGAACCATTTAAGCCTTGTTGTAGAAGCGAGGGATGGGGAAGTGTCGTCATGCAACTGTTACCTGGGGGACAGATAACGCTGACAAACTGACTTTTGATCCCAAATATCTTTACAACGTAAGCGTCTGTTTAAACTAGAATTACCTGCTCATGGTTTCATGAATATATATCATATAAAATATCAACCATTTGTGTGAAATTTTGTCACAACTGTTGTGTGAAGTCTCGAGTTATGGCTAAAAAGGGTTTTGTGAAATCTAATTAGTTAGAGTCCTATTGAATTCACGTCACTGAGATGTCGTGTCCACGAGACAGACAAACTCTGCTTTATTCATTTCACCACCAGTGAGTCTCCAGGTGCATCATGTCATAAAATTTTCTATAAGAAAATGTCCAGAAGAACTAATATGAGCTCAGTTATTGAAATGAAAACAGACAGAAGAAGAATAGCAGCTCTCACAGACACTGACCCTAGATTCAGAAAAGAAATGTCTCCGGTTGTGTGCATCGTCCTTGTCCCTGCACCTCCTGACTCAATGTTCAGCACATGTGGAAGATCTGAGACTCAATAAACCCAATAAAAAAAAGCTCCAGTCTTCTCTCTGTGACTGGCTGCTCATCTCTTTCACTGCAGTGAAAAGCAGAGACCTGCATGGGGCTAGAATATGTATTTATATCAGTTTAGAGTGTCCATAGCAACGAGAATCATGCCCCCCCACCCCCCTCCCCCCGTCAACAAGACACTGCTGACCTTTCTGTACCAGGATATGTTATAGGATGACCTCATGAAAGAGAAATAGTTCAAACTGATATGTGTAGAATTTGAAATGGAGGAGTCTGTTGTCCCAGACTGTCAGTGTGACGACGTCCACGGAGATAACAAACGGAAAGGACAGTTGTTAGCTGAAGCATCCACAACAACAATCTTCCTCAGGAGAATATAATCAGACCAATGAGATCGTCCAGACTTTCCTACAGTTACCAGAGGGAACATGAACATTTCAGTCTCTCAGGCATTCATAAGATCTGCTATGTGAAGGACGTTGGTGAAACTATGTCTATATCAGGCAGGCGTAGAAAAAAGAACAAACAAAAGGTGAATTTTCCTGCTTTCAAATGGTGTTTGAGAGGCCACTGTGTTTTCAACATAAAATGTTGAGTACATAAGAAGCTTTTTAGAAATGTCACTGCACTTACAAAGATTTAAATATCATCCCATTGCGTCATTTAATTGAATTCTTCTTGGGTAAAGTGTTTTAATGTCTCCACGCCGGTGACGGCCATATTGTTTTTGGGTTGTCCGTCCATCACACAGCAACTTTATGACTCTGGATAAACAGATGTAACCTGGAACTAGTTTGAGTGGCGGAGGGATAAAACTATGAGGCGGTGATTCTAGCTTTTTTAAGTCCTGTTAACTTCAACATGTATTTTTATTTGAGCCTGACGGTGTCTGTATCCTGAACACACCATCAAAGCTGCGGTGACGTTGGTTTAGTGAACACAGGGAGGATGTGTCTGGCTCATGCACCTACTCACTGATGTGTCATGTTCTCATGTTATTAAGACCTTTCTGTTTGAATTTGTCAGCACATGAAAATGTTAGTGAGGCCAGCGATCTCTCACTGTAGGTGCTAACAGCTGCTGGTTGTATTCGTCTTTACTCAGCCATTTTAAACAGCTTCAGACTGTTCGGTCAGGCAGCCGTGAACACACAGAGTGAACCACTTCTCCTGGCCTGTTCTTCATGTTAGCATACCATGCTAACATCAAAAGCAATTAGACAATATTGCGTTGAGTGTTCGACATGTTGCAGTCTTAAATGTATCAAATAGACATTTGCATAAATCCATGGCTCTGGAGAGAAGCTTGTTATTTACAGCCTCCATATCAATGCATTACATACTGACAATGCAGTTTTTTTCTGATGCAACACTAACCCAGTCACTGTCTGTCAGTTACCCCCTCCACTTTGACTTATTTCTCTGTTCAGTGGCTGCAGGTTGTGATTCGTCTCTCAGAGCCCGCTCTGCCTCACAGTTATCACTCATTTATTCTCTAATCTCTCCATCCAGGAGCAGCCCTGGTCTGGCTCCATATGGCAGAGAGCTGAGGTGGCAGCTGGCCCTTTATCGCAACACAGAGCCCGGCCAGGTTACACACACACACACACACACACACATATGCAGTACTAAGCACACAGATAGAGTGCAGACAGCAGCACCTGCACTCTTGCAGGACCTGGCCAGATTACACACTGTGTGACAAACACACACATGCGGTTTTAAAAATGTACACAGAGACTAACATGCACTGGGACAGCATTAGTGCACACACTGATTGTCAGGAAACTGGCACAAGCGGCCGGCGGAGGAGGCGGACAGACACACAGGAGTTAGACAGACTGGGGTGTAAATACAGTTTGGTGACAAATCTGTGAGGAGAGCACAAACAAAATCCAACGGTAATGAAAACAGAGTCAGTGTGAGAGAGCACACAGAGTCAGACGGTACACTTCCACCACAGAATCCTGATTCCATGCACAGTTCAGAAATCTGCAGCTCTGACACTCTCCTCCTCCATCAAAGGTTTCTTTTTGCATTTTACTGAAGGCGCCACAGCTGTTGGAAGTCGAGCGCCTTCTATGGTTGGCCCCTCTGTCATTCTGAGCAGCTCCACATTGTTCATTCAAAGTGATGCAGCGCTCTTCATGTCTCGGTCAGAAGTCACTTCCTCTGTCAGTTCATGCCCAGCGTGCTGGAAATCCAGCATGGGACCCAGTCCTGGCCGTGGTGTCATTCTGACGCCGCGTTAGAATGAATTACAGCTTCTGTTGTTCATCATTCAGATTGTTTATTAAACGAAAACATTATTTTACAGTTTTATTCATCTCACATGGAGCATTTCAAAGTAAAATAACAAGTACAGGGAGTTTAGCATTAGCACAACCGCTAACACTGTGTCAGCCGCTGCAAGTAACAAGCTAACAAACTACATAAACAAATAATAGATGCTAACTACGCTAACCGCCTGGTCTCAACAGACTCCTCATCTGTGTCTGTGTCTCTGAGTCTCTCTGATGTTTCCTCCTCTCACCATCTTGATGCTCTCTGCTCTTTCACCTGTCCACCTGGAGCCAGCAGGTGGTGGGCGGGGCTCAAGGCCTGATCCAGATTTTCTCAACCAGGAAGTAAGAGGAGATGAGCTTCAGACGCAGTTTTTATACGTGAAAAACATGTTCAACTAAATATGAATCACAGCAGAGGATTTCTACAGAGTTTGAAAGATGTCTGAAGCAGAACTTTAAGACCTTCAGATGTTCACGCCCGTGTTGACACACCCCCTGACAGGTCAGGATGGCAGGTAACAGACGTCTGAGCTGAGCTGACTTTACTCCCACATCCTCCTGGTAAATACTGAGAGGACGTGAATATGTTGGCTCGGATCCACGGGTGAAGCCGGTGCAGTCCTGTCAAAACACGGACTGCTCTGAATGGATGGGACAGAAGCTGAATCGTCCGGCGGTCTAATGTATTATCAATGACTCGATTTCTGCCCACTCGCAGTCAGATGCATTGATACAGTGTGGGTTGACGGTTGAAAGCTCCATTGTCCGCACTGTCAATACAGCTGAGCCCGAGGCCAAACCGGCATCACTACTCTGTGTAATGTATGTGGTGACTTAGGACTGAAGACACATTGTGTACGAGCAGCTCATTAATCAACTCCAATAATCTACCGTGTTATCAATACGTCGACTGCTGATCAGTCTGAGCCAAGTCTATTGATACAGCAGAGGTTTTCTTCTCTAATGTGTAATGAATGGGGGTGGGTGAGGGGAGGGGGAGGAGGGGGGAGCTGGAGGAAGGTACATGAATCCATAAGGGCCTCATTTGTAACGGCTGATTTATGTTTAAAGGTAATCGTAGGCTCATTTCTTCCTGCTGGCTCATATGTTGTTAGTATAAACCTGCAACAGGAAGAAGCTTCATTAATGGATTTTTCAGCGGCATGGTGGGGGGTGGGGGTGGGGGGGGACTGTAAACACAGCAGCACTTTACAAAGTTAATACTGTGTGAATACAGAGTGAAACTGTACACATCCTGCAGACACAAAGCCATCAGGCGCACATTGTTTCACATGCGAGCTCCAAACTTTAACACTTTTTTTGCCCCTCGACTGGTAAAGATGTGTAAGTTATCTCTCCATGTTTCATTCATCATCCACCACATTGCTTTTTACAGCCCAGTGTGGCTTTAAGGCTTCCACTTTCTTTAAGAAGGCAGATTGTTCATTTCTGTTACGTGTCGCAAAAATATTTTAGATTGCATTCACATTTACATATAAAGCTAAATATATAAAATTACACACAGAGGCCGCTGTGAAAAAAAGCCTCCACCGATGGGATCTGTCGAAGAGAGGATTGTTGCATCTGCAGAATGCATTGCATAAACCTGTTCAATCGTTTCAGCCTATTTCACTGGAATAAGTTGTTAAAGCGGCAATCTGAATATTTCTCTCTGCCAATCAATATGGAAACGATCTCTTTGCTCTGCTCTCATGGAGAAAGAATCACTGGGGAAATAAAGGCAAAAAAAGAAGGAGATGGAATGGGGGGAAAAATCCCTCATTTACGAATTCATTTTGACCACATTTCCGCGCGCCTGAGTGGTTCATATCTCCGCTTAATGTGCTTTCATGGAGACGAGGATGTGAAGCTTCTTAAAGGCAGAAGAAGCCTCTCGTCAGCAGCTGCTGTGAGAGTCGTTCCCTCCGTCACAAGGAAAAGAAGAAATGGTGTGGAATTCTTCCCAAAGTAAAATAATACATGGGGCAAACTTTGAATAGAGTGAATGTGTTAATAATCTTCAACATGCTGCACTTTAATGGATCTTTATTTTTATGTCTTGTTAGGAGATTGGAGCAACATCATTGATATCTAAATGACTTAGGTACGTGTTTTTTTTAAGAAATGTGTTTAAATTTGCAAGTTAAATTCATAATAAATGAAAATAAAATGTCTCCTTTTTTTCACGGCACCGAAACCTGAATTTAAAACCGAGGTATGTGATAAACCGTTACACTCAAACTAACCACGCATCAGAAAATGTAGGGATCGACCAGTTATCAGTCTGGTCCATTATCTGATGCAATGTTCAGCAATTTCTAACATTACTTTTTAATAATAACAATAATAATAATAATAATGATAATATATGATAAAACTATTCATGCATCTTTGGGGGAATCAGCTCCCTGAGGAGGACGGCTCCAATTAATTCCAGTCAGGCTCTTTGCAGCCTCTGCACACAACTGATAATTACTAATAAACACTCAGTTGTCAGTTTATTAGGAACAGCCAGCTGTAACTGACACAGTCTAATAACAGCACATCCTCCTTCATGAGGCTTATCATGTTTTTATTAAACTTGTTGCAGAGAGTTGTTGATTCAGCTGTGTGATCACTCTGAGGATGTCGTGTGTGGAGATGTTGAGCTGTATTGTATTGCACAGGTGGCAGGTGTTTCTGTTACCTTGCCTGTCTTCATTGATATAAATAGGGTGGACAGAATAATAGAAACGCCCGTATGTAGCAGTAGTTTTGTTTTGGCATATTGGTTCTGAATATCAGCCATCGGTCTCTTTCACCAGTTTAAATGTTGGAAGCAGCAGCAGCAGATTCAGACAGCTGAGGCTCATATTTCTCTTTCTTTCTAAACATGTCATCGTGTCATTTAATCTGTTTGTCTCTCTCTCTCTCTCTCTCTCTCTGGGCCTCTCTGAGCTCGTTGCTGTCAGTTACAGTCGCTTGGGGGGAGAAGGGGGGTTCACATCATGTGCTCAACTGCCTGTCATATAAAAGCTGACTGAATGCCCAACGTCCAAGTCACTTTGTCAAAAACACCAACAGCTGGAGAGCAAACATAACCACACAGCAAACACCTGCAACACGAATCATTATTTTGAAATGAAGTTGGAAATCTTGTTGAAAGCGTGACGGTGTGAGAAACTTCCTCGGCGGAAATCAGTTGTATAATTAAGGAGCGCAGATTCTCTGCAGGAGGAAGACTTTGAGTTTGACCTTTCTCTATCCACAGTGGGTTCTCTCGCTTCCCCTCCTCACCTGCAGCTACAGGTGGTGATAATTAAAGATTTAATAATGTTCTTCCTTCCTCCAGCGGCTGTGCACCATCGTGATCTTTACTGAAGCAAACGTACATTCTGTGTAAACGGAGTAACACGGTGTTAATCATAAATGAACACGGCTCCAGACGCCTCATCCAAACACGTGTTATTGGAATATTGGCGTCGCTAAACAAACTGGATGACACGTCGTTTAACAGTGAACCGAAACGGCCGTACGCACAGCCAGTGTTAACGAGCAGGTGCTGATCGGTCACGGGAACAACACGGCGCACTGGGATGACTCCACTGTGACTTTCATTGAGAGCAAACAAGGTGTTTCACCTGTGGCTTCTTCAGGTTCACTCAATACATGGGTCACATGACCAATTATCACCATCGCATCATCAAAAAAGACATAATGAAGATGGTGGTTAATTCTGACTGACGTGTGGTGCGAGATGATTGTGACACAGTCTGCCAGGCAGCGACAGACGGAAACTCACATCATTCACTGTGTATCACGGAAAAAAACACAATCTGAAATATAGCTGATAAAATAGATTTGAAGGTCTCATTCTAAACCAACGTACACAATGATTATTTTCATGTGATTAACACTAATGAAAACATAATTATGAATATGAAATAGACCCCGTTTAATCCGACACACTGGCCCTTTAAGAATTAGCTGGATGAAAATATAAATCCTGTTCCAGCATTTTGCCCCAGAGGCGTCCTGGGTCTTGGATGAGGTCCTGCATTATTTGACTTTCATGGATAACAGATAGAAGCTGAACCTGTAAAGCACTCCATTCTTCTCTGACTTGAAATATCTAGTATGTCTACTTGATTGCAAAGTCGAGGTGCTTGTCGGAGTGCTGGAGCAAGAAGGCACCGGAGCGCAGCTGTATGATCTTATTCTTCATCTTTTTTATTCCCCCAGTCCGCTCTGTTGCCCTCTCCATAACTCACTGCACTGTCCCTACTTCCTGCCTGGAGTTACAAAGCCTCCAGACTGGTGTTTACATATTTTAATAGCGGGAACACATGGGTATGTCTCAGGTTACGACTCATGATCACAAGAAAATCATTGACGAAGGCGACTCATGGACTGACTGTTTGCTAAACTCCTCCACTGAACAGCAACTGATCACTCATAGCTTAGCAATTGCTCCAGTAATCCTGGCAAAACACGTTATTTAAGGTCAAAGGTCAAAGGTCAGTGTCACCTCATAAAACACTTTTTAGCCATTAAGACTCAAGATTTCACGCAGCAATTGTGACAAAACTTCACACTAATGGTTCATATTTTCTGTGACTCTGGATAAACAGGGATGCAACCTGTCTGAGTGGTGGAGGGTGATTCTAGTTTACCTAGAAAAAAGTTTAAATTTACCCAGAATTCCTCAGCTTTGTGTGCAGTCTTTCAAGTCTTTTAGATACAAGCCACAGTCAAACCTTATCTTTGTGAAACCGGCCCCTCGTCAGCTGTCAACATTAAAAAAGTCAGCATTTGTCTACCAACCTGTGGAGCTAGCATTAGCTTAATTAGCTACTTAGACACAGCTGATAAAATACCCCAGCAAATGTCACCTGGCAAATCTGACAATGAAGGACCCATTGGTTCAGAAATAACTACAGATTTGGAGTGGTGAATCTGCCACGTTCATCACAGGAAACTGCTGCATGTGTCCGGGGAGCAACAGTAACTAGGCGGGGCGGGGCTCGGCAAACAGACAATCTTCAAACGTCCGCCACATTTTGGAAAATAGTTGGTTTAATTTCTTATCCGCAGGATGAAATGTTGGAAACCATCTGCACGCTCCTTTATCTGCAGCATTTATTGTCCTTGAAGGTCAGCTAGCTGTAAACAATTATTACAGCTTTCATCTCTCCTTCTTAGGGAAATGCACGGCGCTCAAACAGACATGTTGGCGGCACCATCTGCTGAACTCATTAAGGCTGCTGTTTGTGTAGAGGCTGATGAAGGTATTAAAGGTAGCAGTGGGGAGAAAATAAGGTAGAAAATGAGAAGGAAAGTGGATGGGCCGGCTCTGTTTACTGAACGGAGCAGAGCTTTATGAAGGTGGGCTGCGAGGAAATGAACATTATTCGGCTGGCTGGGTATGATCGCCACTTAGGGTGGTTGATGAAGCATCAGGAGGAGACAGACAGAGGGGATGGAGACGGACAAACGGAGAAAGGATTAGGTCTGTTTTTTTCTGTGAGGTTATTATTTCCAAAATGGGGGATGGATGGCTGAAGGTGGATCAGCATTTAGAGTAAACAGCAGAGAGAAACAGAGCTGCAAAGTGGCGGAAGAACCATGTTGTTTGATCCAGATAATTTGGCTTTTGTCCATAATGGCGGCAGATGAAGACACTCACAAAAGAGTCAAGGTCCGCTGCTGTCAGAGGTGACACTCACACCATGACTGGCGCCTGTAATAGAGAGGTAAAAGCAGGGAAAAGCTCTTAGTATCACCGAGAACATACAATTGCAAAGATGTTTAAGTGAAGACACGACTGTAAGAGAAGCACCTGTTTGATGGCTGCTGCGCTGAAGCTCTTATCACTGCGGGGAGCGTGAGACAAAATTCAAACACTACAACACAAAGGAGGACAGTTTTTGAAGCTGACTATAGCTGTGGTTACTGACCATCACAAATCAGATGCCTAGATATGGCTGATTTCAGAGATAGACAGATTTCAAGCTTGCTATCTCAGGATAATGATCGTATGAGGCGAGGATTAGCTTGATATTTTTCTCCTAATATTCCTAGAAGATTTAAATTGAGGATTAAATGGTTTATTATTTTTAATAAACCAAACTGTGGAAGTAAAATCATCAGTTGCCTCATTCAGTCATAAGCTTATATCCTGTGAAACAAAACACCACCGTTCTCCAGGTTTGACGTCTTCAGGCGTCAAGAGCTGCACATGGTTTTTGGTTTTATGTAACTTTAGGTTTCATGTGTCTTGGGACAAATACACAAGTAGCAGACATGTGTATGTAGAGCTCATGGATGTTTGTGATTGGTTGTAATCACGAGCTGAAATGTATCTCGACCAATCTGTGTCTGTTTCTTTGTCCCTTGTTCTTGCTCTGTAGAAAGAGTTAGCCTGACTCTGACTTTTGAGACACACACACACACAAATAAATAAGAAGTCTGCAAAAAACCGGAGGTTGGCAATTTCTCAGCGGAGAGTTGAGCACATCATGAAGTGCCCGGGGGTCAGAGCTGACACAACAGAGAGCAACAAAAACCAACAAGAGGCGACAACGTCTGAGAACGGCCACAGCAGACGTTAAACTGGGATGATGTGCCGGGGGGGGGGGGGGGTCATCTACTGTCCCACAGGTGTCCCAGACAGGTTCCTGTAGGCAACAAGAGAAGTTACTCTGGAAATGTCACAGACACTAGCTGCCAGGTGGTCATAGTGTAGCAAAACTACAGCCAACGCTTTCAGCATGAATAAAGAAATAGACAGAGAGCTGATATAATGTAAGGGATGTGGAAAGAACCAAAGGAGACAGATTTACAGAGGGCACTGGTCCAGGAACAGCTCTGGGATTGTAACTGCCTAATCTTTCTTTCTGTGCCAGTTACACCACGAGTCCGAGGGAATACTGATGGTGCATAATTAATTTATACACAAAGAGAGCAGGCTCCATTATAGTCAACACAGAAGGATCCCTGCATGGAGAATGTTTGACTTGGCTGCTGCACACCACCAAACAGAGCGACGCTGTGTTCATAACAAAGTCCAGCTGGAAGAGTTTTTGTGCATAAAATGAATAATTGAATTAATTCAAGTGACAAATATGATGTTAATCTGTGACATTCAGTGTGTTCCAAGACTGATCGTGTTGTATTTGACATGATTGTGGAACCTGCTTTGTCTAATAATGTCCTCAGTAAAATAGATAAAATAACAAAACAACAGTGACTGCACCACAGTGATGAATAATAACCAATAAGCTCTGTGATCTAGGCATGAGTTAACATACTCACAATGCTAACATACGGATGATAAGCAAGTAACGGTCACTGTGTTTATCATGTTAGTTTAGCATGTTTAGCATGCTAACATTTGCTAATTAGCATGTGCTGTGCAGGAATTTGGTCATAAACTAAAAGTACTGAATAAAAATTTTACCTCATGCCCCGCCCACCTGGACCCACCATCCAACTTTGCAGGATTTGGTTTCTCTGAGTGTTTTTACCTGAAATCTGCTATATTTTTATTGGATCAATCAGAAAACAGTCAGCCAATCAGAAGAGAGGCTCAGAGCCTCCTCTCCTCTGAGGAGGAAAGAAGAGGAAAATATGGGACCTTTAATGCGTCCACAAAATTTCACGGCAAATGTCAAACCATGAAATACTTGTTGAGACATTAAACTCAGAACTAAAAAATGTCAACCTTGTGAAGTCACTAGAGGAAAAGTAAAACAATTGCACCTCTTGCATGGCTAATTACAAACATATCAAATAATAGCATCACTGTCTTTTCTAATCTGTCAGTCATACGTTTCATTTTCAACCTCAGTGTAAATGAGTTGCTCCTCTTGTCGAACAGATTCCAGATATGGCAGCACAATAAATCCAGAGGCTACTTTTTAAAACGACCTTGAACCAGTCCAGAATAAATATGAACATAAAAGCAGCTTCACACAAAGTCGTCTGTTCGCAGCAGGTACAGGTTTTATGGCTCCTTCTCTCCTAGAGCCTCCTGTGTTTACCCACATGATAGATTGCTGTGCCACAGAATTTAGCCAGAAAAGCGGAGCAATTATATAGAAAGCATCAGCTGATAAGAGTGAAGTGGAACCATAAAACAATTCTGCTTCAGTTCCACTCCCCCACTCAGCACACCAGTCATGCCTGATATTATTTCGCTCAGTCTTGCCATGTGCAGTGATAATTCCTCTGGTGAATTACCACTTCTTGACCTTTCATGGCATTAAGAAAGGGCACTTTCACACATAAATAGTGTATGGAGTATTTCTCCAGCCTCTTTATCGCCAGCTGAAAGTAAGCAAAGGCAGAAAAGGAGTTTTTTCCAGCTATGTCAGCAATATTAGTGATTTAATACATTTTTTTCCCCAGCTTACCACCAATGGTAATACTGCATTTGAATAATAGTGTCACTGACTTTCATTAAAACATAACAATATGTGCTGGAAGACATGCACAAATCCTCAGCTTCAAGTAAATATGAACCTGTAGCACGTCCTGCTGACTCAGTGTTGTTTTGTTTTTTTTAATCTGAAATCATGCCCGTCATTTTCCAGTATTATACATATTCTATTTATTCTAATGTTTTCTTTAAAACTCAGATAGTGTTCCTGAGCCCCACACATCAGGACCTCACGGGGTTTTAACTGCTCAGAAATGCCTGATACAGCGCTGTATGGATTTACAGTACATGGACAATTATCATAGAAACAAGTCATATAAAACATGTTTACCAAAGAAATATGTTGCTTAGTGTAACTGCAAACATCCAACAAAAAAGTCTAATGAAAACTATTACTGCTTTTAGGGCTGCAATAGTTACTTTCACTGATCAATAAACAGATTATTTATTTAGTTAATTGATTGGTTTTATTTATACAGTGTATATAGCGTTATCTCGAGACCCAACAATCAAATCCAACGTCTTTCTGGCGTTTCTCTGCCGTCTGGTGCTGCTCGCTCAGTTCAAAGGTGAGAGTTTACACATTCACTTTTGCTTCTTCACCACAAGAAGGTTCTGGGTTCGAACCTGCGTCGGTTCTCTCCAGGAACTCCGGCTTCCTCCCACAGTCCAAACACATGCTGGTTAATTTGTGACTCTGAATTGCCTGTAGGTGCGAATGGTTGTTTGTCTCTCTGCGTCAGCCCTGTCATAGACTGGCGACCCGTCCAGGGTGAACCTGCCTCTCGCTCAATGTCAGATGGGATTACCCCCCCGCAACCCTGCGAGGATAATGGATGGATTTATATTTTGTAAAAGTCATTTTCACTCACTTTGTTGCACAGTCTGACTTCCACTTCTAGAAAAAGAAAATGCTGACCTCCTCTACTTGACCTTAAACTGCTCCATGATTAATCATTGTTACAAATGGCAGCGGATTTGCCTTTTTTTTCTCTCTAACCTCTGACACACACAATGAACTAATCCTAATTTCCCAACCAGTCAAGCATCATCCTAATCTCCTCTAACCCTTGTATGTGACAGGCAGGCACAGACAGAGCAGGGTTAACTGAAGATTAGCCACATTGTTTAACAGAGTGGACTTGAACCCAGGGTGTGATTGAGTCTCTCTCCCTGTTAATCCTGCTCTTTCTATTCCTGCTCTGGACGCTCAGAGAGAGAGAGAGAGAGAGAGAGAGACAAGCTTATTCCTCTCTCGTTCTCTCCATCTGTACCAGCCTTAGTTGTGACAATTCAATCTGTTCAGCGTCTTCCTGCATGAATTATGGATAAACCCTGCAACCCCTGAATGTGGTGGGGATTTACGATTTATAACTCCTCCTGCTCGTGTCACTGCCTCAGTGTGGATTTGAAAGAGGTTGGAGAAAAATCAAGGTAATTCATAGCGCATAAAGCAGAGGAAATACCAGTATTATTATCATCTGATGGTGGACCGCTGATCGCCTCCTCTGCGCTGAAAGCCATTAGCAGAGCTCATTCAGAACGGGCCGGGCCGTGACTTCCCTGATAAGCAATTACTGAGCCGTCATTCTGTCTCGATGAACTGAGCCATAAAATCTGCTCCGCCGGGTCAAATAAGCAGAGAGGCGTCACACAAGACTCAAGGAACAAGGGAAACACAAACATGAAAAAACAATATACATGGATACAGAGGCGCACCCGGGAGAGGCAAATCAGGCAAATGCTTGGGCCCCCCCCCCCCACCCCCACCCCCACCCCAAGGGGAGAAGGGACCACCAAAGGAGCCCCTCATATTGGCACATTTTGCAATGACAATTATAAACCCCTTATACCTCCCATAAAGACACTATACAGTGCACTGCTGTTGCCCCACCCAACCTCTCTTTCTTCAATGTACTTTGATAGGCTTCTCTGGCCCCCCCGAGTCTAGGCTCGCCACTGCATGTACAAGATAGTTTGACCGTGAGTAAATGTAAGGCTCTCTTTTGATGGTACACTTTGGACAAATACTACATGAAGCCACAAGTGAACATATCAATAAAAAAAATATACAGTATAAAGTAATCAGCACTAATTAAAGCAAAACATAACTTTACATAAAGAAATCAATCTGGGACTCGACGTACTGCGCCACACTGCTGTCCACTAGGTGGCAGTAATGCTAAATGAATGATAAAATGACATTAAAACAACAAGCTTCATATTCAGTTCAACACTGAATACTGAACCTGTTCGACTTCTGAATTATATTCATGAAGTTTTTATTTTCCCTTTCATTCAGACACACCTGTCTTCACACCTCCTCTTCATCAGTCACCGTCTGCAAACTTTCAAATGTAGAAAATGCTCATTGAGTGTTCACCAGAGCTACAGAGCTTCACATTTCTGCACCTCCTTGTTTTCTGTAATAATTCGAAAGCAAATAGAAAAATCCCATTTGACAATAAACACATTTGATACAACTCATTTGGCATATTGTAGATGCTATGCAAATTATTGGATTAAAAATAAACAATCCAAAGAAGGTAATGGAACGGTCTATGTTGCACCCAACATCTGACTTAATGAGTAAAATATCATAACCAATAGAACTGATGGTCAAATTAGTCACATGTTGTAACAGAGAAGAAACATTAAAGGCTCTGAAAACATATTTCCCCAGTCGATGTAAAAATCTAATATAAACATACTGTTTTCATTCAAAGCAGATTATCTGAGTGTTAATCTCTTGATACATTATCATTTACAGTGTGGTTTTTTGACATTTATGTAGCTTTTTGAGTCATGAATATTTAATGCTTTAGAAAAATACTGTGATTTACTGAGGAGTGTAGCTTATATTTAACACAAACAGGACCATATAAAACACTAGTGTTAGCATACTCCTCACTCAAGTGCCTCTTAATTACATTGAAAACCCTGTAATTTAAGCTCTCCACAGTGAAGCAGAGAATAGCATCATCATAGCAGGTGGTAATAGTGGAGCCAACGATCCAGGGCCCCAACACGTGGAGGGCCCTCAGGAAAACTATAATTAAAATGTAGCTTTTTCAAACTGGAAGGATTTTGTTATTAGGGAAGAATTCTCGACTGAATGAATAGCTTGGCAGATTATTGACATATTTTTGTGTCTCAATCAATATTGAAGCCTTTTCTCATGCTCATGTAAACGTGATGTGGAGAAAATGGGGCTGATGTGCTGAGATTTCAGGTTGTTCAGGTTAAAGCACCTACAGTATAATGCATTATTGAGATTGTTTCTTTGCTTATGACCGTAATAACCACTGCAGATGCTTGTGTTTAGTTTTTTTTCCAGTATTTGTGCTTGTGGAAGGAGGGAGGGGGCCCACTGAGCTCTCTGTGCAGCAGACACCTGCCCTGCCTCCAATCCAACACTTCAATTGGAATAATATTTAACAAAAGCTCTCGTTCAGATTCTGGAGTCAAGCATCTGTGGAGCATCTGTCTGAATGAATAGCATTGAGAAAAAACTGCATGAGATTGTGGGGGTAGGGGGTGGGGGGTCTGTCTTCTTTGCCTGGGCCCCCACAGACCCTAGGATCGCCACTGTCTAGAGCCTGAATGTTTACTTCCCTGGATCCACTCTATTCTCCCGCCAAGTCTTCTTTCAAAATAATGAGCTGCATCAAGCTGCTGTAGAGACGATCAGAAAACAATAAGAGGATAGATGTTTGTCCCTTCAAAACAAAAGCACCAATTCTGTCACTTGCAGGAGACGGTGAACATGAGGTGTATGTGCAGATCAATGTAAATCCTTTACATACATTAAGTATGGAGTGACACTCTAGCAGGTAAACACTGAATAGTTTAAAGTATGTTTCATTGCAGAAGCTTTCTCGGTGTCTTGTGGCCAATAAAATGCAATATGTAAAGACAAGACCACAAGGGAACATCAGTCTCATATCGGAGCCAAAAAAGAGAGAAATTGCTACAGAATGGCAGGTTTGCAGAACCTGGACTGACACAGTATGGCTCCTTCCAAATTGTAAGGCAGAAATCTTTTCTGTGACATCCCACAGCTTAATCACACACACCGTGGGAAGAGTGTGTTCACAGTGTGTTCACAGTGTATAATTTGATGGATTAAAGCTAAACTCTCATTCTGCAGCATTTAGGAACAATTAACACATGCAGGCAATAAAAAAACCCTCAATCACAGGGATTCATTTGATTTCAAATTGTGCAATTAAACTTAAATGCAACACTGCAAAGAAAAGAAAAAGCCTGATGTTGAGCACATTTTGCACATTTTAGCCCACATGTGTTTCATGAGAATGTCTTTCATTGTGAATCTGGAATCTACAGTGAAAGTGTCATAAATTCGCATCCATACTGTCCCATTATGTAAATAATAGAGGTTTTTTTTGTACCTGAGAATAGTCAAAGTAACGTGTGAGTCTAAGCGATCTTATTTTGAAAGTCGTGGCCGGACGTCACGTATGTTTGGATATTCCAACTAGCTTGAAAGCAGTCCGTCCCCCCTACCCCCCTCCCTACCTCCCTCCCTCCCTCCCACCAGTCAGAGTGAAAGTTGTCTCCGCTTGGAAGAAGCAGGGAGTCTGGACTCGCCAGTTTCCCCACCGCCGCTGCTTCCACACGCTGCTGTTCTTTCCCGGGGAGAGATGAGGCGGAAAGAGAAGAGGCTGCTGCAGTTCGCCGGGCTGCTCATAGCCGCTCTCCTTTTCCTCCCAAACGTCGGGCTGTGGTCTTTGTACAGGGACCGAGTGTTCGACAACTCGCCCGACACAGTGGACGGTCCGGGCGGCATTCACCCGATACAGGTAAGGACCTTCAGGGGGTCTTAAGAAAACGTAGCCATGCTGCGTATTTTTCCTCACTCTTCAAGTCAAGGGACTCCTGAGGTGGAGTAGAGCTTTGATAGATTCTGCTCAGTACTTGACCGTCTGAAACAAAGGCAGACTCTTCCACACGCCGACTGTATCTACTGTACCGGCTGCAGCGTCAGGACCATGGAGAGCGCCTTAGTACTTTGAGCGCTGCCCAGGTTCAGCACCACGGAGAGCGCCAGGACTGAGCAAGAGAGGCTTCTTGGTTTTGTTAACCAGCAGCGATGAAGCCTGAAAATACTGTCCACTTAGTTTAATGTTTTACTGGGTTAATTGGTGTATGATGCAGTTTTTTATATTTCATATTTCCAGCAGTAAGAGGCTGTAGAGACACTGAGTGGTAAGAAGTTCTGCGTCAGATCATCTCCTGTAAAGTCATCTGTGCTGTTCGCTTTGTTTGCCTTGGATGTGATGTATCTGGCAACATCATTCCTGATTGTCTGTACTTTAGACAGTTTCACTCAGTGATCATGATGGTGCAGCCCTTCAGCATCTGGTTTGTAGCTGTTGCCATGGGGAACAACTGAGGCTGCCACTGGTTATCTGCATAATCTTCATTTTAGTGAATGAAATGTCAAGAATGTTGAGAAACAGCCACCATAGGTTATTTTGTCTGATTAACTAAAAACTACATAAAACAGGGTAAAGGTCCAAAAATTCCCCCTGAAGAAGCTGCAACCAGCAAATAGTTTGGCATTTTGACATTTTAATTAATTTATTGACATCTATTGTTGATTAATTAAAACTAGAATTGGCTTTTACAACTAACTAACCAGTCTACTTCAAATAGTCATGAAGTGCTTTGTGTCTTTGTTGCTGGTATTTACAGTGAGTGCTTTAGATCTTCACATCTAGTAGATCAATGACATCACACCAAGCTGTCGTCAGGTATCTTGTTCATGCTGAACGTGTGAGGATAAAGCCACCCTGAACTCCAAATGTGATTCACAATCACAGCATGAAACAGCCACTTTTCCACTTTGAATGAGCTCAGAATGATAAACATTTCAATTTGTCTGAGGGATTAAATATAAATACTGATTCTACAGCACTGAGGTAAAACTACCACTAGTAAAGGCAGGTCATTTAGTATGAGTCGAGTGAAAATTCATGCATTACCAGGCAGCGAAAATATATGTGTGGCAATTACATTCAATGATCCACCGTCACAGATGTGACAAACAGCAGCAGGTTGAGATGAAGATGAAGGTTCCAGATCATGAAATTCCTCCTAGAAGATGAGAGCAAGTGATTAGAATTTATTACAATATAATATAAGTCTGACTGATGAACCTGCCAGTTTAATAGATGGTACAAAGCAGGTCTTTTTTTGACTAGTATTTATTCTGCTCAGATTCACTGTATCAGGATTTGTGTATCTGAGTATCTGAGCAGTTTTGCATTTTCAGATGAAAACTGTCAGATTCACCTATTTATGTTTGTTCTGCGGGAAACAGTCGCACCATCGCTCTGAAAATCAGTAACTTCTATAATTAGTTTTAGCCTTTCAATCGACTTTTTTTTTCCATTTTCCAAAATGAGGGCCCCCAGTCATTCATCCCTAAGAATCCCTTCATGGCACAATGTTATATTCTGTATAAAATTAAAATAGATTGCTGCTGTACAGTAACCCTCCGCTTCATTTGATATCATCCTGAGAGAACACTTCGCATAGATTCCCCTTAATATCCCTCAAGATTTCAACAACTTAAAGGCTAATTTAATGTATCTTCATTACTGAGTTGGTTTGGAACAGTGATCATATTTATTCTGATTAAACTGGTTCTATGCTCCTAAAGACTCCAAGAAATAAAGTGAAAACTATGTAAACGTGAAATTAGAGCAGTGAAATTAGGCTTTATTCATGGTTTTTAGACATGTACTTCATGCGCAGGTGTTCAAAGTCGTAATCGTTGGATGGATTATGTTCAGATGCAACATTTTTTTAATGACTGAAGCACTGGATGGTGGTTGTACAAAGCAGACGACTGTCACACCAGAGACCGGGTTTTCACATCCACAGTTTGTCTGTGGTTTAGGCAACGGAAACACTTTGGTTAAGGTCAGGGGGAACGTGGTGGTTCTGGGTAAATGTAAATAAACGTATTGTGTCTGAATTCACTGTGGACTCTAATAAACCAGATCAGGATCTGTCCTGAACCTTGACCAGGAGCTGCGAGAGTCTAAACACCATAAAACAGTGCAATAATGTAATGTAATAAGTGTATAATGTAATAATCTATCTATCTATCAGTATCACTTATCAATTTACCAGATACATAATTTAACAAATGCTCATTATGTTAGTAAATATAATCTAGTCTGATGAGCTAATACAGTCAGTTTGATGGCTGGATGGATGTATAATAAAAAGGATTGTCTTTTGCCCATTTTATGTGACAATTCTGCATGGCTGCTTTTATTGAGGGATCTCAAATCTCCTACATGATCAATATAACACTACACCTATTGATTTAGCATTTAATTAGCGTGAGCAGCAGGTTTTGGCTGACATGCGGATTCTGTGATTGTTTTTTATTTGTTGGAGCTTGTAGAAAACTCTGAGTCATAAGACCTGAATGATGTGGTGAAGCAGGAAACTGGTATTTTACTCCCACTAGACACTAACATGTCATCATGTCAGCATCATGTGGCGACTGAGGGGTGTCTCGGGGGAACAGCAGTGGGACAAACGTTCATCTTTCTGTTCTCTTCCTTCCTTGTAAACTTTGATTAGTGAAAGACAAATGGAACAAAAGGACAAATGAGGGAAGAAGTAAGGAACAATATTTGTGACTGTGTTTTCTGGGTGTGAGTGTTCCCTGTGGGCTGTTATGGCTTCACTGAAGTAGATAAAAATCAATACTCTAATCCCATTCAGCCTCTTTTTTCCCACATAAGTCTTGTTAGAGACGTTTGTAGCAGATATTTTCTTCCCCTCGTTGGGTTCTGTCTGTTTTGCTTGTAGAAGACACAGTGTTTAAACCATCAAAATAAGATCAGAGCAGATTAAACACAAACACTATGAGCTGCAGCCTCATTCATGCACAATCTCCCTCGCACTGATGTGTTAGATGAAATAGAATATAAATGAATAACATTCGCACATATTGTTTTTTCTTTACTTTATTTACCCAGGGAGGAGGACGAGGAGGCTTCAGAGTCCTTGTTTGCATTTATTTGGTGGCACTTTATCACAACCACATTTGTAGTGCAGAGATTTGCAGTTTGCAGTATTTCTTTTTACTGCCCCATCAGATCAGACCAATCACCAAACAAACACAAGCACAGACATGTTGGAGGGATGTTGGCCAGGATTCCTCTGCTCCTCTTAGGCCTTTTCCCCAAGGGTGAGGATAGGAGGATGAATGATGAAAAGCTCTGACTGTTGAAACTGTTGCACCTCTGGTCACACGCCCCAATCTGTGATATGAAGCCAGGTGTTCTGAGAACCTCT
This sequence comes from Seriola dumerili, assembly GCF_002260705.1. Classification (NCBI taxonomy): domain Eukaryota; kingdom Metazoa; phylum Chordata; class Actinopteri; order Carangiformes; family Carangidae; genus Seriola; species Seriola dumerili. The sequence goes on from NW_019174341.1 coordinate 142,192, forward strand.
CACTGACTCAACCTCGCTCCTGTTGCATAATCTGGTTAAAACTTTCCCCATGAACTGTCCCCTTTAAAAAAAAAAAAAAAAATACGCTACCTTGTGTTTAGTCACGTGTTTCCGGCCCGTCCACTCAAAGCGAAGGACGGCGCGAGCGCAAACGCTGAGCCTCGGGCTACACCCACAAGAATATGTTTTAGTTTTACCACGTGCACACCTGGCGTTCACACGACACCGGGGTTTTTGAGCCTCTGACATGGAGACTTTTTTGAAATTAAATGACGTTTTACTTTGAGAACTCCGGGCTAACGTTGTAGTCTGGAAACAATGGCGCGGACTCCAGCCTCGCCTCCTGACTGGGATCCGTCGCAGTGAATGTAACACGGAAAGCGACAGAAGGTAACACCACCAGTTAGCAGGAATTTAAAATGCGACAATAGCCACAGTGTTTGAGGGATCAGCAGCACCGTGCTGGACAGGTGACAGGTGTGTTTACAGTGACTGAGCTCTGAAAGATGGGAAAGGGGTGAAAATGATTGTGTTCACCTGGGTGTTTGGGTGTCATTTTTTCTGGGTGTGTGGTTTTTAACTTGTAGTTTTGAGCATTGTTTGCCTCTGCTGTGACGGCCACAGGGAGAGAGGGGGTGACATGCAGCACGGGGCCACAGGTCGGACTGGCGGGTCAGGACTAAACGTTGGTGGCTTGTGCTCTACCAGGTGAGAGACTGGGGGGTTTTTTGACCGGTGGAAAAAAGTTGCTTTTGTTTTATCACTTGGAACACGATCAAGTTGTCAAATATGAAGAGTTCATGGTTCAAGCAACTGAGCGACTGATTAGCGGGTTTGTAATAATTGTGATATCGATTTGAAATCATATTGTTCCGCTGTAGTCTGTCGGCCAGAGATCAAGTTGTGTCCAAAGTGTAAAATGAAGGTTTCAGTCCAGTCACTTCCTGTTTCCTGTGTGACTCAGAGCTGAGTGTCCATTTTATTCTTAGACTGTAAATTTTGATCAAATTTGACATTCTGCTGTGAAACAGGGCACAAAGTGAAGAAGCAAAACGCTGGCTTCGCTGCTTTACTTAAAAATAAAATGGCCTTGGGGTAACTTGCACGGTGTGTGCACACCAGTGTGGCTAAATGTCTTTCAGCAGCACACTGACAGTTCTTTGTGTTAAACCAATTGATTTGCTCCTCTTAACCATATTGAGAATTGATCGCTGTAGTCGAGGGAAGGAGCCACCTGTCTCAGCACAACACAGCGTGACTCAGGCCCAGCAGAGCAGAGCAAGGCTGTTTCAGACGGCCGCGTGTACATCATGGAGGGCGCTGGGAGGAGGGTCAGGGGAGGAGGTGAAAGCCACATCTGTCCTTTAGTAGCCCCATGTTGAACGGAGCCAAGCTCAGAAGCAACAAGCGGAGACAAGTCACCCATCTGTAGTCTGAATCCTGCTGACAGAGAGACATTCACACAGAGGGAGAGAGAGAGGACTGCAGGGCTGCCATCGCTGCTGCTGCCGGTCATGTGACTGTCGCTCTGAGACAAAGACACAGATTCGGTTTGTGGCCTTCATCATTGACTCAGGCGTGAATCTGTGTCATCATAACGCCACACTGCAGATTCTGGTGCGTGTCCATGTATGTCTAAATCATTACCAGCCATGACAGTGTGGCTGCTGCTGTTGTTTCCATCTCGTGTGTGTGTGTGTGTGTGTGTGTGTGTGTGTGTGTGTGTGTGTGTGTGTCACCATGGCACAATGTGGTCCTACTGTGTCAGGAACAACCACAGAGGTGGTTTTGAAGGCTTTGGCAGGTGTTTATATGACTGTGTGTCTGTGGACACATTTTGTTGACATGAAAGCATCTCAACCTGCAAGATACACAAAACGTTACAGGTGTGTAGTTGAAATTAAAGTTGTTGTAGTTGAGATTAAAGTGAAAGCTGAGCTTGAAGATGGGTCTGACATGATCCCAATATGGTATCTAGTTAATTTTGTTATTTAAAACGATTAATTTGTCAAAATGCTTCACAGAAAAGCACAAATCAAACAAGAAAATTAAAAGAAAATAGTATAAAATGATTAAATAAAATACAAATATTATTTAATAATACTATATATATATATATATATATATAAAAATACAATAGATACAATAAAATAAAGTGAGTAATTTTTAAATTTTCAAAAGCAGAAGATCCTCGTATCTAAATCACAAAACAGCTGTTTTCTGATCTTCTGCCTCTGTGGTTCAGTTTTAGCAAACTGCTACACTTGGTAAAGGTTAGAAAAATGTTATCGTCATGGTTACAAGAAACCAAAAGACAGCACCTGAATCTCACCCAACCATCAACCCCGACCTCTTTCCGAGGTTTTGCTGAGGGACAGAGTCACGCTGCTTCCACCTCTGCTGCTTAGATAGAATAGAAATGACACTCTCTGCTTGTCAGGAAAACATAAACAACTAATAACAAACTAAAGCTGTTGTTTTATTGGTGATGACATCACCATGAGTGATGCTTTTCACTTTTATGCTTTCATATTTTATAACTTGACTCTAACAGACACAGGGTCAGTCTTTTAATAAATGTGTTTGATGATTCTTTTGATGAGAGAATAACCTGATCATTCACATCTCACCTGGTGTTTTTTTTCATCAGTTGACCTGCTGAGTTTGTTTCCTTGATTTATAAAAAAAAAAAAAAAAAAAAGCTAGAAATGATGATTTATAAATGATCGTCCTCGAAGCTGCTTATTTGCCTAATAAGCCTTTTCACTACAGCGACGCATCAGAACACATTAAGCTGAAATATTCCCACTTTTATGAAATGGAGGCTTTTGAGCATTTAACGTCAGGGTGCATTAAAGACAAACAGTCCCATGAAAGACAGCAGATAAGAAGCTGTAATTATACAAAAGTATGTTGTGTACAAATGGATAATAGCAGTTTGTGATAAACTGTGCAAAATTATATTAAAAAACCTAGAATCAGCGCCTGCTGGTTGTCTGCCCCCGCTACACAGACCAGTTTCTGGTTGCGTCCCTGTTTATCCAGAGTCGTATAAAATATTAAACATTTTTCTGACATTTTCTGAAATAGTTGCTGTGTGAAGTCACCACCAACGTCTAACCACTTGGTTCACGAGTCCAGCTCAACGTTTGTGCCAAATTTAAAGAGTTCTCGAGATATCGTGTTCACAAGGCCAAAAGCAAGTTTTGTGAGGTCACCGTGACCTTTGACCTCTGGCCACCAAAATCTAATCAGTTCATCCTTGAGTCCTAGTGAACATTTGTGCCAAATTTGAAGAAGTTCCGTCAAGACGTTACTGAGATATCGTGTCCACGAGAATGAGACGTACGGACGGACAACCTGAAAACAGTATGAAGAAAAACGCTGATGCTGATGAAGCTCATCTGACATGACTGAAAGCTCCTGAAGAGCTAATAAACTGACCTTGTTTTGCTGTTTCCAAGGTCAAGAATGAATTTTGTCCAGTTCACAGATCAACTCACATTAAAGTTTAATACAGTTTAATTCATGCAGAACAGCACACTCCCAGATTTACTGAAATATTGAATTATAGTTGGTCTTGTGTGGTGAACACTGGCAGCTCCTTCATCTCAGGGGTTCAAGTGTCTCTCCTTCTTTTACCGCACTGAAAATCTTGTTTTGTTTTGTTTTTAGCGTTACCTCTGTACCAGCAGGACTGCATTTTATTCACATAGAGGTGAAAATGCTATTTTTCCCCCGACATGGAGGCTGAATGATCCCTATTTTCTCAGCTTCATCTAAAAGCTCAGTGTCTGTCTGTGGAGAGCAGTGAGTCGGGCACAGGCCTGCCGGCTCTGCCTGTAGCTGGGATGAGACGGGAAGCTGCTCTGGGTTCTGGTGGAACCACAAGTCTGCAGCACTTAATGGCCATCGTGCAGCATTTCTGTGCCGTTATTCCTTGATTTCCTCTCCCTCACACATGATAATAAGGAGCTTATTTGAACAGCTCAGATGGGTTTGGACCGGAGCCAGCGGAGGCTTCAGCTCCAACACAGCTGTAAATTAACACTGATATCCGCAGCAGGTCCATCACGACACGCTTGTTGCTGGAAATTTGTAGTTGTGTCAAAACGCTGTGCAAGATCCTTAAAAAGCTTCTTTTCTGTTTGTTCAACCAAATACAAAAATAATGTTTTCTAACGTAGACCGACCCTGACCTCTGGCCTCGTAGGTATTTTTGGTTCTATGTGCAGAGGTGTTTGAGATACACTCCTCGACCATATCCTCAATACAGTGGAGGTGAATTGAATCCAGTGTGTGTCCTTCAAAGTAGTGATTGCATTTCTGAAACTCTGCAGCAATGTGTGTCTGTTTTACCGACACAACATCCTGCTTTCTCTGAGCAATCCACAGATCTCAGTGTTGACAGGTTTCATGTGGGGACTATTTCCACGGCGGCCCTGAGAGCTCAAAACACTGTAACCTCAGACAACACATGCAAATGTACGAAATACAAACAACTTCAAAAAACATCTTCATCAATTTGAGCTGCAAATACACACAACACAACCACATACACAACCAAATACACACAACACAACCACATACACAACCAAATACACACAACACAACCACATACACAACCAAATACACACAACACAACCACATACACAACCAAATACACACAACACAACCACATACACAACCAAATACACACAGACACAGAGTTGTTTCCAGGGGACACTAAACTTCCATTGTGTCGTGAGTGTTTGCAGCTCGTGTGTTGTCAAATTGATGAAGAGTGTGTGTGTGTGTGTGTGTGTGTGTGTGTGTGTGTGTGTGTGTGTGTGTGTGTGTGTGTGTTTTATCCTCTCTCTGGGCCACCGTACTTTCCTTTTGGCAGAAAGTAGTTCAGACGGTTCCTGTACACATGAATGCGGACTTGGTTGCACACGGGAGTTTTTGCTCAATCGCATCGACTTGTCAGGATCAATTCATGACAGTAATTGCAGTAAGTGCATCTCGGCCCCTTTTTCAAATTAAAGAGGGTTGGAGTTTGCTGTGACTGCACCTGAAACACTTCAGAGAACCTTGACAACAACAAGCAAAAAAAAAAAAAAAAAAAAAAGAGGACTGAAAGAACCCTGCAGCACTGAGTTTGATCAGCGTTTCATTGTGATTACAAAGGGAAGGAGGGGAGGCTTTGAAGCATTTTTGTCAGCCTCATTTTCAATACTTAACAGGCTTTTAAAAAACAAAACAAGCTCTCTTTTAGCAGGAGTGTGTGCATATGTACCGAAGTGTTCAGGAGGAGTAATATGAGTTTAAGTTGCGATATCTGCATGTTTCCCGGCTGTATCCACCAACATTATTAATATCCCTCAGCTGTTTGGGAGACTCAGTCGGCTGTAGCCGGGTGATAGCAGGATTGCTTTTAGCTGGAGGTGCGGTTGTGTGCAGTTGTGCAGTTTGCCCTACTTAGTTTGTGTTAGTGAGGTCTTTTTATTATTTTTTATTTGTGCTCGTACTGAAAGTGTCTGTCCAGTTAGTGTGTTCCTCTGAGTGTGTGCTTCCTTGTTAGTTTGTTTGCTCACTGTGTGTGCAGAGAGAGAGAGAGAGAGAGAGAGACTAAGAGAGAGACTATTGTCAAAAAATATGTTGATACAGAAGCTCTACACTGGAACATGCCATTTGAAAACCATGGGTGTGTTGTCTGCTGCTCTGCACAGCCTCCACTCTCCTGGTTTCAGTCCTGGCTGCAGAGATTTGTGCTTTTTGAAACACAAAAAGCATCAGTGAGTTTGGTTCCCAATGCAGAGCGGTAAGGTCTGGCTCACCGTCGGCAATCCAGTTCATCCATTTCTTCATGGACCTTGATCTGCACACAAGGTAAAGTGCAGTCTTGTTGAATCAGGAAAGGCTCAGTCTGTTGCCTCAAAGTTGTGAGTGCACTATTGTCCAAAATACCATTGTATTCTCCAGCATGACGAGCTCCCCTGACAGGAAGTAAGGCTACATCCACACTAATACATTTTCATCTTAAAACAAACTCTGTCCAGACGAGCGTTTTAGCTCTGTATCAGAAATAATCTCCGTCCGTACTAACACGCCTGAAAACATATCACATGATTGTTCACAAACACTGGGCGCCGATGGAAACAGGAAGCAGACTGTGTTCTCTGCAGTTGCTTAGTTCCAGAAAATACTACGAATGGGGAACGGCAATGGCAAAAAATAAGAGCAGAGATTTCTTTGTTTGGACTGAGGAAGAAGTCGATCTGTAACTAAAGTAACATGTATGAGGTGGTTACAGTGGCGGAGAACATGGTCTGGGAATTGTCAAATTTGACAATTTATTCATGTTTTAGTCGCTTGTTTATTCATCCAGAAATTCAAAACAGGATTTTTGTGTGGAGCTCTGCTAAAACATCCAGCCCCTTTTAAAACACTTTGAGCTTTTACATTTCTCTTAGTGCAGTTAGAAAAAAAAACATACACAAACAAACAAATAAAACAACACTGCATGTGAACACCCCCGATTCCATCACAATCTTTTCATGTCCCTCTTCTTCTTCTTCTTCTTCTTCTTCTTCCTCGTCTTTACTTTGATTTAATAGCTAAAATGAAAAAGGAGAGAGGGCCTGTCTGTAACCGTCCTCTCTGCCTATCTCATGAAAACAGCAGGTGAGCTACACATTTTGTAAGATGTTCATACCACAATCCATCAATATCTGGGGCAGAAAGCCCGAGACCACAGGAGGCGGAGGACTCCACGAGTCCTGGCCTCTTTCTGGTCCTCTGGCTGCTCTCTCCGTCTCAGCAGGACTCTGGATAATGACTCCTTTTGGGAGATAATGGACTGTGCCGCGGCCTCGCAGAGCTCCTCTTTGAGGGGGGTTTGAAGTGACTCTCTGCAGGGGCCTCCGCCCGGAGGTCCTCTGCCTGGAGCCCGTGTCTGGCTCAGACAGGATGGAGAGGGGACGCCTGGAGGGATTTGCATGCGGCTGCTCGGCCTGTAGGAGAGTTTTGTACATGCTGTTTCACAGCTTCCCTGACGCAGCACAAAGGTAAAACTGACACCTCCTGTCTTTTTAGATTGTGTCTCTCGCAGCTTCAGTGGGATGACGACGCTGCTCCGTGTCTGTCGGATGTGTTAGTAGAAAGATATTTTTGCTGCCATGTTACCTTAAAAGAATTAGTCGTCTTTTTTTTTGTTTTTGTTGTCAAAATGAAAAACAAGAACATCAAATGGTCGAATTCTGGTGTTCGCAAATTCATATTTTCATTTTCCTTTATCTAGCTGTCTGTGCCTGCACAAGGCTTGGCTTGTATTTTGAAATATTTACCTTTACTTCCATGCCACCTGACTATCTTTCTTAATTTTTCAATTCAACAAGGGAAAAAAAAAAAAGGAATTTGTAAACACCAGAACTGTTACTTACAATTTGAAGTTTTTTTAAATTCTGGCATTAAAAACATGTTTTTCTTTGTTTCTGTTTTTGGTTTAAAAGGGAAAAAAACAGACCTGGAACGTGTTCTGTCGGGGCTGTATGTCTGAGAGCTTTTTGTGGAGTTCTGCTCCTTAGTTGCCAAAAAAAACCATGAATAAAAATCAGTGAATGCAGCTTGAGTTCCCTCTCTGCGCAGCATTGAGGCTGATAGCAGTATTATCACGTGTGGATCAATCATATGACTTATTCATCTCTCTCTGTCCTGGCGTCTCATGGCGGCAGGAGTAGGTCAGTTAGTGTACGCTAAAGTTTTGCATTCTTGGACGAGGGAGGGAGGGAGAGAGGGAGAGAGGGAGGGAAGGAGCCACCAGCACAGATTCACATGTCTGTGAAGTGGCTGAAGGTGGAGGAGGAGGAGCAGAGGGTGAGGCAGAACAGGAAAGGTAATTGTGTCTCTGGGGGTCGAGGTAGATCTGCCTCTGATCTGACAGAACAGGAAAGGGAAGAAAAAAAGAAGAACAGGGAAGATTCCTCTCCTCTCTCAGCAACTGTCGACTCTCAGCAGGAGGAGAGGAAACAGAAAAAGGAAGTATTGACCCAAGGTGGTCTGATTCATCCTCCTCGGAGAATGAATGGGGAGCTCTGTTCTTATCAGATTTACTGCTCTGCTGGTAATACCAGCTTTTCTTCCATGCCAAACAAAGGCAGTCCAATAGTACTCCTCTGTCTCTCCGTGTTCACTCCTCCTCTTTGTTGTGCACAACAGATCTGAAGGCGGCTGAAAATGATCGTCTGTTCAAGAGCGAGTGCTAGAAATAAGAAAGCAACAATGGCACCAACAATTGGTTGATTTTTGAGCCACCAGCTGACATCAAAGGTACCACAAAACTTAGCCACATCAACTCGAACATTTGAACCTTTCTTTCTTTCTTTCTTTGTTTCGAGAGTTACATCAGTGATGACAGAGGACGACACACACAAATGTGCAATAACCAAATGTCCGAAGACCTAAGATCTCTTCAGGGTTTATCTTAATATTCCTTCCTTCATATAAAGATACAGATTTTGTACAGTGTTGTGATTTAATGCTTTTTGTTTTTTACCAGGAAACACTCTCAACATTAGTTTAAATATTAATAGTAAATCGTTCTCTGGAGGATTCTCCTCGCTGCAGTCGTACAGCAGAAGAGCCTGGGACTATTGATTCAGTAGAGACCTACAGACAAACACACAAAGCATCTGGAGGCCGGGTGGCACCAATCGCCTCGTCTAATAAAAATCTGTCTTAACTCTTGGGTTTCACTTTTTCTCTGCAAAGTTTTTCACTGAGCTGTAAAAAAAAAAAAAAAAAAAAAGTTCAGAGGTCACTGGTATTTTGTTCGGATTTCGATGTCACTTATTCCGCAGGAGAAACTTTTTTCTCTCTTGTTCAATAATGCATCCACTGAAGAATAAAGCCACCGCCACAAAGCATGGTGACGTAACTCTTTGCAGAAAAAGGTGATGCCTCAGAGGTTAGCGTGGCATTTCTATTCACGGCGGTCTTTTCTTTCATTGTGTGTTTTATTTTCTTTTTTCTTTGTGCTGTTCAAGACCTTTTCAAGTCTGGTCAGGTGCGACGTGTAAGACATTTTCAGAAAACAGTGGGAGATGGCAGACAATAGTTAGCAGATATTTCAAGACCAAGAAGTAATAGAACAATAATGAGTAAAAAGTAAAAACCTCTGAGGAGCTGGGATGCAGATGGCTGTCGCTAAGCTCTTCCTTCCTTCAAGACTTCCATGTTATAATGGCACATATCCAATTTGCATTGATAACAGTGGCAAATTAACTGCTCAAAATTCTTTGTAGTTTTTCACAATGGCTCTTTTTTCCAGATGTAATTAGAAGCAGCTTCTCAGCTGAAACGGCAACTGTTGCTGGCCAATTTTATCAGCATTATCTAGATTGTCAGTTAAGCTAATTAAGCTAGTTAAGATAATTCACCGATGGCTGCATACAGGAAAAAGTCACCGTCCTCATAAAGAGTAGATGAAAATAAGAAGCTGTCCTTGTATTTCATAGTGGATGTTTAACTCCTGAACTGTCCTCTTTGTATTGTAACCTGTAACCCGACATAATGATGTATTTAGCTGTTTCAAGACGTGCCTCCTGTGCATAGTTACAGTTGCTAAGCTGTGATTGGATGGTCAGTATTTGGGTGAGGGGGTAAGCAAAGAGTCGACTGCACTGTGAGAATCCTCTGTCTCTGTCCGTGGTGCTGAAAGAGTCAAAACAAGTTCCTTTTAAGAGTTTTCACAATCGGTTGCTTTTTTTTTTTTTAACACACACACACACACACACACACACACACACACACACACACACACACACACACACATGCATTAATTTTGGGTGTTGGGACTTCAAAATTCACGGAGCCACGTAAAGCTCAAATCCACCTTCCCAGCAGTCTTTAAGTCTTTGGGTGTCAATATGGTGATCATGAGCTATTTGACCAGACACACTTGTGTGTCAGTTTAATGAGCATCACAATAACTGAATCCTTGACCTCTGAACAGTCCTCTGACTCCTTCAGGCTGTTGATTAAGACCATTTGAGCAGTGTTGATTAGACCTTTTGTATCTGTCCTTTTTGAAGTCGGACATTAAGTTCCCCATGGATTGAACCCACAACCCACAAAGAAAATCACCCAACACCCTGAACGAGTTGGTCAGACACTTTCGAGTCTTTACTGTGAGTGTTGAACTTCAAAACTTACCAGTCCTTGTTACCAAGTTGAACTTCTGAACTCCCGAAAAGTCCTCTAATACGCTGAGCTATTTACTTTAGGACGGTTTAACTCTTCTTCATGAGCTTTTGACTCTGTCTTTCGGAATCCGTCCAAAGGAAAAGTTGGGACCACCTTCGGCAGGTAATGGAGGCCAAATGAAAAGGAGAACAAGAACATTCAGATGTTTTGAAGTTGTGGGTTTAATCCTGAGGCGACCTGTTGTACTTTGTACTTTAAACTTGTACTTGGAGCACGCACACACACACACACACACACACACACACAAATCCATAAAAGGTCTTCAAAGTAGAACTCATAATGTTTATTCCTACCTGGGGACAGACACTTTGTAAGCAGCAAACATTAGATGAATTGATGAATGGACCATTAAAAGGCTACATGAAAGTTAATTAGTGATCACTCATGCAGGTGAAATTGGCCACTTCCATATCTTCCTCTCTCTCTCTCCCTCTGTCTCTCTGAATGTTTTGCTCAATAAAATATGAATTTCCATTACAGCCTGTCACTTATCACACACTGTGCTTTGTAATTAATGATTGAACAGTTGATGGAGATAAAACATGGGCTGCGTGGCTGGTGGTGTAGCTCCTGTGATGCCCTATTAACTACTCTATGCTGCACCTTGAATACTGATTGAGTAGAAAAGTGCCCAGAGCAGAAATTTGTTTGTGGCAGCGGGATGCCTCGTCCTTGTGATGATGGCCGTTAGGAAGGAAGCAGCAGAGCACACAGCAGGGAGGCAGACGAAGCATCACAAAGAGGTTTTTTTTTTCTTCTTCTTCTTTTGTACAATGTGAATGCCACTTACACTGGCTTTTATGAGGTGGGTATTGGCGATGTTTGATAACACACAATACAGGTCCTCAGCAGTGTGGATTCACTCGTGCACCACCCGCCTTGGCAGTTGAATTGGATCTTTTTCAAGTGTTGGGGTGAATGAGATGAGGTCAGGCCACCCTGGGGGTGTTATTTAGTGAAGCGGCAGCAGGTGAAGCTCTGTGAGACATAAGAGAGATGATGATTAGGTTTCTAAAAGTTTGCTCGTATCTTCTGAACAATAGCTTGTCGGTGGGTGTTCTGTATGTTGTATGTACGGTGACGATGTACATCACAGCTTAGTGACTTTCCTCCCAACCTGGGTTGACTGGATGTCAGATGCTGCCCAACTTTGGGGAAGAGGCGTTTTTATTAATGATTGGAATTTATTTAAAGGAGCTGTATGTAGGTTTTTTTTTTTTTTTTGCTATTGCTGCATAGCTAACGTTAGTATCAACAAATCGCAAATTCAGCATCTAACGTCATTCTTTTACTTGGTATGGTTAGCATGCTAACATCTTCTGCTGAAGTTAGCATGCTAACCAGCTAGCCCCAGCTGGCCGGCCTGTCACGTCACTTTCCGATACCGAGTCAGTGTAGCATCCAGTCTGCCCTGAGGGGGGGGCGCTGCTCAGAATACATATAATAACCCCTTGTATTGTAAAAACAACGATGGCTGAAGCTCTTAAAACTTACGTACAGCCCCTTTAATGTGACGGATATCTAACGCAGTAAAAACAAGCTGCTGGATACAAAGTGATCACCGTATCTCTGGCTTTTTATATGGTTCAAATGTTGGCAAACAATATTCACCCTCCCTCTAAGGAGTGTACCAGCAGGAGGTGTGCTGGACCTTTGTCGCCGTGGTAACAGTGACAAACACGCCGTTAAGGTTGCGGATGCTCATCGACTCTATTTTGGATGCTGCTGTGACCGGAACAGAGGAGCTGCTCCTTCTTAGCTGTGCGCTGGTGTAACGCAGAGTGACAGTGAAACCAAACTGAACTGAACAGAATTCTGTTCAAAGGAAAATGAACCGAATTAAAATGAATGTGCATCTACGGCGGGGAGGAAATGGAAGTTCTGCTAAAATGCTGGGTTAATGTGGTGTCCAGTTCCATCTCCTGCATATTAGTGTTGAATGATTACGACAGCTTTTCTGGGAGTTAATTCCCCTGTGTGTTTGAAAGAGAGAGGGAGAGGGAGAGGATAGAAGAGAGGAATATTTCCAGTTTTCTTGTATGTCTTTCTGTAGAAAAACAACACCTAAGCAAAGTCACACCAAAATGCTCACAGAGACTCCGATTGCAGAAAGTTTTTCTGTCTCCTTGTCTCGTTTCTCAAGGTCTTGTTAGAGCAGAAAGCCTCGGTGGAATATCCTGGTGACGTGTACTGAAAATTTAATCAAAAGGAAACGGGCCGGCTCAGTGTCGCTTCCTTTTATTTGGAAACACACAGACGGAATCTCCTCGCATGTCAAGGTCCTGGCTTGACTGACACAGAGAGGAGAAATGACACTAAAAAAGATAATTGTACTGTCATTGTACTTAAATACAGTAAAGAGAAGCAGTTTTAAAAGAGATAGAAATCTTAGTTTTTGTCTTGAGGATCAAAGTCAAGGCTGAATAAATCCCTGTGATGCCTCCCATCATTTATTCCAGCGTTCAGTATGATATTGGTGACTGTTTCAGTTCAGCGACCTCCTCTAATCATTCATAATTGACCACATCACGAACGCCATCAATCAGAATAATTAGCCACTAATTATTTTATGCTGATTTTCCCGCACTCAATTAAAGTTAAATGACTGTGGTATTGAAGCTTTGTTTCAAATGCCGGCGCTGGTGCATCAAATCAGCCATTGTCTGTCTAAAAGGCCAAGACACACCGCTGCCAAGGAGTGTGTGTCAAAACAGCCACCGCTGTTATTTTTCTTTCTACAACTCACGTCAGCAGCGGCGCCCTGCGACACTTCTCGCCGAAGTCTTATTTCCAGCCTCGCCGCCGCTGAAAAAACACATTTTGTTTCCTGGAGAAAAGGTTGTTTTGTACTTCCTGGCTCCCGTAGAAACTCGACCTCCCTCTGCTCACCTCTCACAGTCTCTGTCTGTGTGTTGATGGATGTTGAGGCGGAGAAATACAAGGAGCTGTGCGACCCACAATCACATTATTATTAAAAACAGAAAATGCCAGCAGAGCCGTCGCTGTGGAGATTGGCTCTCAGTGCTCAGATTATTACGTTTTTAAATTGTTAGCAAAAAATAGACGCGTACAGCAGGTAACTCATCCATGTCATTTTGTTGTCGTGCTCTTCGTGTGGTCGACGCACCGCAGCGCAACGCTTCCTGTTGGTGACAGCGGCGGCACTTGACTACGTGATATGATGCGCTTCCAAACTTAATATGCAAAACACATATTAACACATTGTCCAGAATCATACAAAATATTTACTTATTTGTGTGAAACTTTGTGATGCTGGTTGTGAAGTTGAATTAAATTCAGCAGCTACAGTGTAGTTGTGTTGTGTGCTCACTATGACTAATGTTGGGATCAGTATGTGCTATGTGCTGCACACGATGGGAGCGTAGTATGGAATACTGACACACTGTTCGGGTCGTGTTTTATTCAGTCTCTTCCACCTCGGCTGATTGGCTTGGCCGTCTCTGAAATGTCAAGTCGTCTGGAAGCAAACAGTAAAACAGAGAGCAGCTGCTGTCGCCGCTCGCCACAGTGGTTTGTTTGACTGTACTGTGGTATCAGCTAACAGCCTGGCTAATGGTATTCCTTGCAGTCAGACGTGTCGCTTGTATTAACAACATTTCACTAATTGCATCCTCCCATGGAACCAATTAATTTACCGTTGTGCTATGATCCTATAATATCTGGAGTCACTAAAAGTCATTTCTAAAGCAGAGAGAATTTCATAAATGGCTGCTTATGCATTTTAATGCTGAGTAGAGAATAATGGCTTATGGTGATGAGTGTGTGTTTGTGTGTGTGTGTGTTTGTGTGTGTTTGTGTGTGTTTGTGTGTGTGTGTGTGTGTGTGTGTGTAATGGCAATGAAATTTAATGTGATTTTCTAGGATTTTTTTTTGAATCTTTACTTTGTCTGAAGCAGCTGTCATCAGCACACTTTAGGAAGTAAAATGAAACTCCTGCAGGTTTCTGGCCGACTGCCAGGAGGAGGACTGAAGTGGGTATAAAGTCTGTGTTTCTTCTACAAATGTGTGTGTTTTATCTTTTATTCAAGCATCTTACAGCAGCAGTTCTATTTGTGAATAAACTGCATTGCTTATTATGAATCAAGTCTGTATTATTTAGTACCACAAGGTATTTTCTTTCTTTAACTACCACCTGACACTGCTCACTATTTCAAACTATTGTTCCTGGAAACCTCTCATATGTTTATTGTCATGACAACAATACCTCACTCACGCGCTTCTTTAAAGGAGCTATTTGTAAGTTTTGCTATTGCTACATAGCTAACGTTAGCATTTACAGCTGTTTACTTACAGGGATAAAAGAAACGTCATGAGTTCGGCATCAAACTTCATCCCTTTACTCGCCAAGAGCTGATGTTAAACTGTTGTTTTGCTTCTATTTCTATCACTTGTTTTCTTCTACTGACGTTAGCATGCTAACCAGCTAGCTCCAGCTAGTGGCTTGTCTCGTCACTTTCCGATACTGAGTCACTGTAGTGTCCAGTGTGCCCTGGAGCACAAGTCTGTAAACAGCTGTTAATGCTAACGTTAGCTTTGTAGGCTCCTCTGCTCTCTTGCCCAGTGCCTCCAGCAGGTTTACAATCCAGCTTCTCCAAAAACAAACTGAAATATACATTATACATTCGCAAGAGGAGGACAGCTGTTGTCCCCTGGGTCCAGCATGTGTCTTCGTCCAGGTCCAACATGCTGCTGCCTCACACGAGACAGTTAGTCGGTTTAACAGGTAACACTTGTGCCAATAAGAAACCTAGCCCTGCTCCCATGAGCCACCCCCTCACATCTCCCCCCACTCCTGCAGCTGAGCCCGACACCATACCCTCCAACCACATAATGGTGTGTGTGTGTGTGTGTCCTCTGTGTGCTCCTGCAGGAGCTGAACCAGATGAGGAGGGTCGCCCAGGTGGGACTTGATGGTGTGCGGCGGACAGACTGGCACGACTACGAAGCGATGAGGAGAGATGCCGCTCGCGTCGGTGGGTCCAGAACTCTTTGCTCATGCTGTTGTTTCACTGAGGCATGTTTGCTGAGAACATCTGCTCTGTTTCAGCTCGAGACCACACACACACACACACACACACACAGCTGCAGCACTACAATTGAGCTATTTTTTTCTTTTCTTAATTCCCTCTGAGTGTATTTCCCTCTCTCAGAAGCACTGTAAATCAATGCTGCGAGTAAAGTTCTGAGTTCATAATTAAACACAGCTAATCTTCTACAATAAGCATTGATTCAGCCTGAGGCCTCGAGTGGGAAACATACCTTTGCCTTTTTATTGCTATTGTAACAGATTTAACTGGCTTTTATACGGTATTAAGAGATACTTAGGTGGAAAATTAGCTGAATTTGTGAGCGAGCTCCAAGTGGATTGAGACTCTAAAAAGATCATACAGTAGATTTAATGGGATACCAGGTTCTGTAATTATGACTTTATTTATAGAAGAAAGTTCTGTCCCGTCATTCACTTTTACTTTTTCACCAATGGTTCCTTTTGCTTCCTGAGGAGATGAAACAGGATGAGGAAGGATGTTAGGTCTGTATGTATCAGCAGCAGCATATTGTGGAGTCACCAGTTGTTTCCACCTTCTTAAAAAATACCCAGTTTTCCTTTCAGCGGTACTCACAGTTAATGTGAATGACATTTATGAGTTTTAAATATATGCACACCGTCCTGAATTGTAAGACTTCCAGCAGTGAAATAAAAGTATTTTTTTTAATGAGGGATTTTAGACGTCCTTCCTCATGCCTGAAAAATAAAAGCTCAAAAAAAAAAAAAAAAAAACATTCTTGCACTTCATTTTGCAAATTTTAAGTGAACGTTTTGAGTGAGCGGAGCCATAGAGAGACGTTTCGATGTGTGCATGAAAAGGGAAAGGTGGGTGATCACTCAGGGAAACACAGCATCGCTCCACTGAGTGTGGGTGCTGCCGCTGAACCGACTCCCTTTATAATAAAGTCTGAAAAAGCGGAATACGTATGACAGCTGCAAAGATATTGGCTTTCGTAAAGCAATAAAAATAAAAAAATCTAAATATGCAAATATCCTTCTTAAGTTTGAAAGAATTCCCTAAATAAGGGGCCAAATTATGAGGCTTCATGAACTTTAATCTTCCCTGTCACTACTTTCAGTTGTGTGTAAAATGTACTGCATGTTGTGCAGAAAAAACAAACATTAGATCCACGAATATCCAATTTTCAAGAGAAAAATTACAACAACAAAAAAAAATCTGACTCCATTAAAAAATAATCTAATAAGTGAATTTTCAACATATTTCTCAGATCACATTTGCCCGAAGACGTAGTACGTAACAAGTTTATTACATGGGCAGAAAAGTAGAGCGTTAAGTAGAACAGTTTATCTTTGAAATGAGGCATTAAAGTGAGAAGTTATTTTCCACAGTTATTACCTTCAGGAATATAGACACACCGTTTCTGCCTAATGGAACAAGGCAGCCCGCTTTAATTTGATGCCCTCCTCTGACTATAGATCAGCCTCCACGCATGCGTGTGCGTGTGTTTGTGTAGAGTGCGTTGATGAGTGGCTAATGAAACATGCAGCACTGTGTAATTTGTTGCGCTGCTGGAATGAGTTCAGATTTCAGAAAGTTTTGTGTGTGGAAAAAAAGGGTCGTTAGAGAGTGATTAGGAACATACTTGATTTGTGATATATTGTGGAGGTATGAAATTGAAAGAACCGATTAATCAACGGAAAATTTATTGGCAAATATTTTGATAAGCAATGTTTTTTGTTTTTTTTTCCCAAACTGGTTCCAGCTTCTCAAATGTGATTATTCAGTCTTCTGTGATATTAAACTGACTGCCTTTGGATATTTTTATTCATTTACACTCATTCAACTGATTGAGCGTCATACACAGCACATATAAAGCAAACACACCAAATATAAACAGAGCGAAGAACATGCCAACGCTCCCAGCAAGAAATACAGAAAGACAAGAGAAAGTGAAGCCAGAGGGAGTGTGAAGTGTACACATTATAGATTACAACAAACTAACCCTTACTTTCATAAACATGTACTAGCATTACTTTGAAAAGCATAGGAGAAGTAGGAAATATAACTTTTGAGATGCTGGTGTACTTTTCAAAGTAAAAGTCTCCACTAAATCTATGTAGTTTTCCAGGGTGTACTGCATGTTGTCATGCACTGACGTGTGTGTGTGTGTGTGTGTGTGTGTGTGTGTGTGTGTGTGTGTGTGTGTGTGTGTGTGTGTGTGTGTGTTTGATGTAGGTAACGGTGAACAGGGGAAGCCGTTCCCTCTGTCAGAGACCGACCAGGTGGACCAGGCCTACAGGGAGAACGGGTTCAACATTTACGTCAGCGACCGGATCTCCCTGAACCGCTCCCTCCCTGACATCCGCCACGCAAAGTGAGTCCTGTGTGTGTGTGTGTGCGCGTGTGTGCGTGTGTGTGTGTGTGCGTGCGTGCTTTGGCTTACTCAATGATTCCATCTTCACACAGCACCAGTGAAAGTCTTGAACCTGAACCTCCTGACATAGACTTGGTCGCTCTTGATTCTACGTCACCTGACTTCCCTCTTTGTTCCCGTCATAATTATAATAAAGGTCACCCGTCAGTAAAACACGGGGTCGGAACAAGCTGCTTGTATAGAGTCTTTCTACGTACTGGAAGTGCTCTTCATTCACACTGTGACGTCACGTGATAAAATGTTTATTTAAAGGTTTATTTAAAGAAGTTTTGTTATCGCTACATAGCTAACATTAGCATAATGTGAGTTCAGCATCAAACTTCATTCCTTTACTTTAGCCAAGAGGCATTAAGTCTTCTTCCTGTCACGTCTATAGAAACGTAATTTCAGGAAATTGTGACCAAAAAAAAAAGAAAAGATTTTGAAGTTTTAGAATTTCTCTCTAAGAAACCAGAACCTGTCGTGACCCGTGTGCTCGCTTTCAATCCCAGAATGACATTGTGAAAAAGGCCTTTAATCACAGCTGCTCTTTTTGCCTGACAAGAAGTTTCCTCTGACACTTGACCCTCCCTCTTCTTTCATGTGGAAAGCAGCTTTGATGCTTCTTCTCTGCCAGTTTCCCCAGGAGGGCCGCTTCTTTCTTATCTGTGTTTAAAAGCCGGACTTGCTTGACCTTACCCATCTCTTGCCCCGACCCTTCTGTGCTGTCAGGTGCTCAGAATAAATCTCCAAACATTCAACCACACAGAGCTAACATTTGTTTTAAAGCTAACTGATGGAAGATGTGAATCCTGGTCGGGACGCTGGTGTGTTTCCACTTCCTATGGAATGTGCTCGTACCCATTTGGGCACGTCTTCATTATCAGAGTGCAAGTCCAGATACGAGTCTGTGTCTTCCAGTGCTGATCGTTCCAGTGACTCTGCATCTTCTTTTCAACAGAACCTTTCAGAACAAAGGCCTAATAAATAAATATTCAAGGTGTTATGTTAGTTTTTGTTTTTTTTTTAACATTCATTTTTTATTGTGCCATGATTTTCACGAGTCCAAACTTTTTAGATTTTTTTTTTTTTGGCGGGGTCCTGGAGGACTGGAAGCTGCTGATGGCTAGTCTGATATAGGGCAAACACTTCACGCTCACATTGACTCCTGTGGGGAATTCAGAGTCCCCCCCCCCTGCTTTTATACAGAGAGTGTTTGAAACCCATGACCAGAATAGTCACACATTCTGTCATCGTGTTTCTTGTGGATGGAATTACAGTGAAAATAAATGCTGGTGTGCATCACAACAATTCCTCCAAACACACACAGAATACACTGCTTGTCATTTCCCTCCAACATGACTCACATTAGCATATTTTCTGATCTGTTGCACCTTCTGTCTGAGTCAGGGTTTTTTTTCTTTTCTTCAAAAACTCATGTGACTGTTAGAAAAGTGATTATCTGAGTGTTTTCTTCTTCTCTGCCGCCGCTGCGTTGAAGTTATAGTTATGTTTATGGGCCGACAGACAGGCAGCTGTCATGTAAACATCAAGTGTCTACACGGCAGCTGCTCCAACCACAGTCTCGCTTTAATGCCGCAGTAATTGAATTATTAGCATGTAAATGTGTTAAGTGAACGAATGCTGCTGAGAGCTGGTGTTGCAGCCCGGCTGCCAGACACTCATCACGCTCCTGTGTCCAATCAGATGGACACACCTGCTCTCTGCATCAACCAGTTGTTAACCCCCCCCCTCAATATTCCTCCCCCACTACCCCCCACTCACTTCATCTGCCCTGTAGGCATGTTGCTGCCTCCTGGTGATTGGCGTGTTGTCTGTGCCTCCGAGGCAGCTGGTCCCAGACCTGCGACTGACACATTCGATTTCTGCACGCTGACGAGATTTAATTGAAGCACACACTTACCCCCCCCCCCACACACACACACACACACACACACACACACACACGCACCTCCTTCGCCTGTGGACTTGGACAGGCTTTGTTAAGATTCACTGGTCGGCCGCCTGTCGATCACCCGGCCTGCCTGTCTCCCTGCGTTCATATTTGAATGAATAACACGCAGGCTGATGTTCAACACAGACACTGATCGACTGACACAGTTCACTACTCTCTCTCTCTCTCTCTCTCTCTCTCTCTCTCTCTCTCTCTCTCTCTCTCTCTCTCCGTCAGTGAGGGAGCGTAAGTCTCTTCCCATGATTAGCTGCTCTGCAGGGGTCCTGCCGCTGGCTGTGATGAGCGTGTGCGAGGCGTTCGCTGTAGCCCGTCATCGGAGCGTGTGTTGGCAGCTGATAACAGCTGCATGTGCTTCAAATAATGAAATTAGAATAGCAACTTAGGATGAAATTAGGATGAACGTATCACTGGCATCACTGCGTGAGCTCCATTGAGCGACCTGTCTGTCTGAAGGTCCTTGAATTGTAGAAAAGGTCAAAGCTACAACAAACTCCCCAGATGATAATTCATTAATCCCGAGAAAAATATTCTACGTTTCAAATCAATTGAAAATAACTTAATTTATCCATTAGGAGCTGTGTTTGCAGGAACAAACAAGTACAGTTTAAAGTTTAAAACTGTTTAAAACTGTTTAAAACAGCTTAAAAATATCCGTAGATAAACGGTAAATGAATCGGCTCAAGCCCCGAGCTAGAGCTAGCTCTGACGGATGCAGGCACAAAGTTTGACATGGCTGCTTGGTCCTGAGTGTGAGTGACTTCTCCTGCAGCCTGAAGGCTGGTGGCTGTGTTGGTCGTGTTGTGCGTGTGTGTGTGTGTGTGTGTGTGTGTAGGATTTGTAGTCCTTTTGATTTGAGTCT
Organism: Seriola dumerili; assembly: GCF_002260705.1. Classification (NCBI taxonomy): domain Eukaryota; kingdom Metazoa; phylum Chordata; class Actinopteri; order Carangiformes; family Carangidae; genus Seriola; species Seriola dumerili. The sequence goes on from NW_019174341.1 coordinate 162,714, forward strand.
GTTTTGCTGTTTAGCTGCTTCATGCTTCTCGCTCCGGTCCAGTGATTTTGCTGCTCATTCTGATGGTTTTGTTGAGAGGATTTAAGGTGAAAGCACCGGGCTGTTATGTTGAAGGTGATGATGGATTCAATGAAGCACCTGCAGAAAGCTAATAGATAGAGAGAGGGGTGGCATGGCTCAGGTGGTAGAGCAGGTTGGCAGCTAATCCCTGGGTTTGCGTCAGGAGGGGCAGCCGGTGTGAAAGCTGCGCCAAATCCAACATACGGCTGGTGATCCGCTGTGGCGACGCCTCGCGAGAGCAGCTGGAAAACTATTAACAACAACAACCTGTGGAAAGCTAATGGAGCTGATTGGCCGGCCTGGAGTTTGCGGAGGTTCCTCAGGAAGAAGAGGCGTCGCTCACATTTGTTAGAAGGTTTGAAGGCGAGTTTGTGGTCGGTTGTTATTTGCCGCCTCCACCCTCTACGCCGCCTGGCCAGTGACCTCCGGATGAGGAAGTGACCATGGTGGAAGTTAAGGTTAAGACACACTCTGAGAATACGTCCGTCTCCACAATGACTGTCAGAAGGTTTGATGTTGATAGATGGAGATCCAGACCATAAACATTTCATCATCAGGATACAAACAAAGATTTAAATTGACGAAAGTGTCAAAGTGTCGTATCTCACAATGTTAAGAAGTGATAAATAAAATTCCTCGGGGGTCGTGATAAGCAGCTCGCATGGACGACCTACAGGAAGCGCATGCCGTTGTATCCATTGCTCTCATGGCAGGAAACAACATGTTGCTTTGCATGTTGCTACTTTATTATCATACATTGTGTTGAGCAACATGCTGGGAAACAATCTGCACGATTGATCTATGTGTGAATGTATGAATCAAACAGAAAGGACTGCCTGAAATTGTTTCTCTCTCTCTCTCTCTCTCTCTGAGACATGAGCAGTCACAATTTTCACTGAAAAGCGAATGATAGGAAATGCATTGAAATGTAGTTTTAAAGAAGATTGCATCTGGATTTGAACTGCTGTCGGCCATCCTGCTCAAACACATCCATTCACGCGCTGAATCCATATGTCACCTGAGTGCCCTGAGGATGTGCTGAGGAGGCGAGTGTGGAACCAGAGGAATGAATGAGATGCTTTCTTCCCTCCTGCAACAGAAGTGGGGAAAGAAAAAACAAGGACAGGATTGTAAAATGTCCACCATCCCACTGTTAACAGCTTTATTTATGTGTGTGTGTGTGTGTGTGTGTGTGTGTGTGTGTAGCTGTAAACAGAAGCTGTATTCAGAGAAGCTGCCCAACACCAGCATCATCATCCCGTTCCATAACGAGGGCTGGTCGTCGCTGCTGAGGACTGTTCACAGCATCCTCAACCGCTCTCCTCCACAGCTCATCGCAGAGGTCATCCTGGTCGACGACTTCAGTGACAAAGGTACAGAGAACACACACACACACACACACACACAGACACACACACACACACACACACACGCACACACACACACGCAAACACACACACACACACACGCCAAAACAGAAATATAATATATGACATACAGTAGATGTTCTTATATCAAAAGTGTAGCTGCCATGTCTCACCTATAAGGGGATATGTTATAATCACATATATATATATATATATATATTATAACATCTATTAAATATCCATAGTAAATACAGTATATTAAAAGTATCTATGAGGAGTTTTTCTATAGTATAACATGATGTGAGCTTATACATTAACAATATATATTTAATGTATATATGCTAGTTTATTTCAACAAGTTACATATATATTTCTTTATATATGTTTTCTTTATTAATTTCTCATTCATGTTAAACGTCTATTTTCTCATATTGGGAAAAAGCTCTTTTCATGTTTATAATATCAACATATACTGACAGTCTTTTGGATATACAGTATATTCATGTAACAGCTGTGTATAATACACACATACATACATGAACATACATGTTTGTGTGGGCTAGACATACAGTATATGTCAATATAGGGAATTGTTCTAATTTCTAATAGGTTTCATATAAAATCTTATGTATTTTTATTAATTATATAAATATATTTCAACATATGTACATATAATACATCTGCATATGGGTCTGAACAGATACAAGCTAAATTTGTCATAATAATTTAGCTTTATTTGTATATTTTCATTTCTGTATTTCACAAGCTGCCCCCGTGCACTGCTGAACCCCTGGCTTCTTTTCATAGTCACTTCCTGTTAAGACAGGAACTTGTGTATTCCTGACGGTACAGATCAGGAGCTTCAGTGCGACTCACAGGGAGGAATTCCCTGTCTTTAAATTAAAGTCACCGATCAGTGACTCGGTTGCTGATTACTGAAAGCTGCTTGTAAATTCTTGCCGTCTGAACTCTTTTGAATCCTTCTGAAACAGAAACTCCTCGTCTCAGAGGGTTGTTCAAAGTTCTCCGTCTGTCTCTGACCTCCTCGCACAAAGACAGGCTAAACTGTGCAAGCTCCGTTTCTGATATGAGATCTGTGCTGGAAACCAGAGTGATCAGTGGACGACTAGGAATGTCTTTGATGATAACTTGACACGACGCCGCACTAAACTCCCAAAGCTTGTAAGAAAAGTATTTAAACTGCAAGCTATAGATGTTAGATTAAGGCTGAATATAAAACGAAGCACCTTTCTACAACCTCAGAGGAGGGAGGGGGGGGGGGCTGTATTTACCTGTAAAGTGCCACACAGAAGCTTTGTTTGTGTCTCGGTGGCTGAGGGCTGCAGTAATTGGTCATTTCATCATGGCTGCCCATTTTCCACACGAATGATGACAGTTTAATCATAATCTTTCAAAATAAAAGTCACAACATTTCCACTGCAGCGTGGCTCCTCTCTGTTCAGCAAATGTGGCCTTTTGTTTGTGTTTCTCTGCTGCCGCTCTTCTGCTGCAAACATCTCTCTTCTATTGTCGCATAGCGTGTGTGTGTGTGTGTGTGTGTGTGTGTGTGTGTGTGTGTGTGTGTGTTTGTGTGTTCATTTTCTCTCTCTCCCTTCCCCAGCTCTCTTAAGAAAGTGTTTAATTCCTTGTTAATTAGTGCTCTTTGTCACCGTCCCTCGTTGAAGGATGTGTTTACCTCTCGTCTCCACGGTAATGAGATGTTTCATTGCCTGAGACTCATTTAGAGGTTAACACCCATCTGAGCCCAGAGGCAAAACTCTCCCACCGCTTCTTGCCGTGTGCAGCACAAACAGCTCCATGTCTGAAGTTACACAAGATGTGTCAATATTTTTCCTTTTGAAAATCGCCATTTTAAGACGAGTTTGTTTGGAACCTTGTTTCTATTGCCAAACAAAATCAAGGTGTCATTGTGCACATGTATGTGGGCAGCGTGTAGCATGGGCTTTTTTTGTTGTGAGACGTTGGATTTTGGTAACTTAACAAAAACAGATTATAAAAGAAAATATTAACGTCAGTTGTCGTCAGTCTTCCACATCAACCTGACGTCGGCATCGGACGTCCTACTGACACTGAATTTTGATCACCTGACGCCACAGCCTACATTCGACCAAACCATCCATGGCTTACGATGTTGGAGGCAGCTGTGTGCCCGTTGGGAAAAACTGTTATCCAGCAACATTATATTTCCTCCAGATCCTCTTCAGCTAATAAGAAGTTATTGTATATGAATAAGTCTTAGAGGAAATGGTGTGAGGCAGAGCTACAGGTAAACTTTTCCATTAGGATTCAGACAGACTCAGTTGTGTGAAAACAGCCTGGAACCGGGGACGGGTCCCGGCCCTCTGTCGTCAGGATGGATGGGAGAACATTACACAGCTGCAGGGGTGGGACTTAACCTCTGCGGGACATCTGCTCTGACACTCCCTCTCACCACCACTGTCCTTTGATAAGAAATGAGTTGGGCTGTAATTAAGGCTTAAGAGACACACGGACAAAGTGAACTTCAATCAGTTCTGGTCTCTGGTTGAGGAGTTGGTGTTACAGCGCTGGAGAGAATAATCCCGGACAGTTTCTGTGCGGAAAAGCACAAATCAATGCTCAGCTTTGAACCCTTGCATAATAAATGAAGGCGCGACTGGCTGATAGAGGAGCAGAGGAAAAAAAAGTGATTTATTATGAAGTGTGGTTCAGACTCACAGTGTGCCGCTTCATATCTGCCTCACATGCTCATTCAGCGAGATGAGAGGTAATTTTCTGTAAGACTGAAGATAAAAGGTGGAAGACTGACGTAACACATGCACCAGTCTCCACTCGTCTTATTATGGCTTATTTGTTTACTTTTTCCTCGCTTTCAAAAATCATCAATAAAGATTAAGATTCACTCGTGAAAAAAAAAAGTTAGTGTCAGCTTCATGGTGGGAATACAGCCCAAAAAAATGTTCTAGTACCAGTTACTGCTACTAGTTATAAGCTCCTATTTTAAAGCGCCATATTTTCTTCTTCTTCTTCTGTGTTTTATTTGAAGTGTTGATCCATAAGAAGATATAAAAACCATCTAAGTGTAGTTTTACATCTTTCTGAGTGATACAATAAAAATACAGCAGCTTTCAGGTAAAACATCCTGCAAAGTTTGGATGGTGGGTCCAGGTGGGCGGGGCTTGGTGACTGCTTTGTTGTGACATCACAAAGTTCCAGAAGTCCTGACGGCTGGTTTTAAGGCTCGGTTTCTGAATAATCTCCCCCTGGTAACTCTTCTGTTGAGTACTTGCAGCACGTTTGTTGTCAAATTGATGAAGAGGTTTTCTGAATTTGTTTGTGTTTTTCTGTTTGCATGCGTTGAGCTCTCCGGGCCACCGTAGATGAGAGCCAAAAACTAAATGATAAATGGATGGACTTCACTCATATAGAGCTTTTCTAGTCTCACTGAACAATCAAAGTGCTTTACAATGGACCTTTTTTTTACCATACACACACTTTCACACAAACGTTGATGCAAATTTGAGGTTCACTTCAAATGCAGACTGCGAACAACCGATCGTCCAATTAGTGGATGACCCGCTATTCTACCTCCTGAGCCACAGTCGCCCCAAGCGAGACAAAAAATTAGTAATACAAAGGAAATTAACAACTAATCGGACTGAATGTGCAGACTGTCAAGTTCCATTTATCTTTTTTTCTTCACCTTTATCTCGCATTTCAGTTTCCCTGTCTGCGGTTGTGTGTGTAGACTGTGAAGCCAGAGATGGTCTCATTGTGCTTATTAGGTGCTATCAGAAATGAAACGACGCTCCTCTCGTCTCAAATGTTTTTCCCACTAAAAGGAAGTTGTCCATGAAATTACCCCCCTGCTGTGAAAGAACAGCGGAAACATCAGGAGGCAGCATCTTCACTTTCGCTTTATTCTCTTAATTTCCACCGTGTGGCAGATGGAAGGGTTTAGCCCCCCCCCCCCCCCCCCCCCCCCCCCCCCCCCCCCCCCCCCGCCCCCCCCCCCCCCCCCGCGCACGCTGCGGATTCTCCTCTGCAGGTTTTTTTTTGTTTTACACTTAAATTATATTTTGTCTAATTACAGGTCTCAGTTGAGGGCAGCTCCCTGTGTGAGGGGAGAGAGGGACCCCGACCACCTCACCACCCTCCACCACCATTTGGCCTCTGCCTCTGAGTTTATCTCTCGCTCCGCTTCTCTCAGCCTCTCTCCGCCGCCACATCTGACCAGCAGGCAGCTCTGATTTACAGCCAGCACTCAAGCGTGACACAGAGCTACAAAGTGAGCAAGTGTTGCTATCAGAGCTGACAACGGCTCTTTTATATCTCCCTGTGTCAACTTTTCTCTCCCCTCATTTATTTCCCTTCTCTGCTGTATACAGTACGAGCCTTTAGAATCTGTGAAGTATCTGAATTCAAACCCTCAGTATGTGAGGGATTTTCCTGAACCACTAGAATTGTTTTATGTCTAAATCCCACTGTGTTGCCGAGACAGAAGAACTAGCACCTGTCTCGCTCTGTGGTCATGGTTTCACATAGTATTGGACACATGTTGGAACTGACATGAGTTTGATGTCCGGAGGAAATAATCATAGTAATTTATCCACTTTGCAAACTGGGAGAAAATATATATTTTCTTATGGATCAACACTTAAAACAACAAATAAAACACAGGGAGAGTGTAAAATAAGAATTAAACCAGGTTAAAGTGTTGTGAGTGCCTCATAGGAATGTATAGTCACATAAAGCGGATATTGTACAGCGAGATCAGATATTTCGGCGGAAAACAAACTCATCTTACTGATGCATTCGGTTTCATCCAGTCTGCGACTTGTCAAGTCAACAGCAGTAGTCTTCATTATGTTAACAGGAAGCGTGATCCGGACACAGTTACATTTCCTACAAGACATGTTTGCTGTTGCAAATTGGTTGTATATAAACAGAATTTCTGGGAGACGGGGTTAGAGAGAAAGACCTGAGCACATGCTAATTGGTTTATTAAAAGTCAGAGAAGCCCCTTGGTCGTCGTCTTAACTGACTGTTGTTACTCTGGATCAGCCCGAGTGGTGTGCACAAATTCCATCGAAACCAGCAGCAGAGGGGAATGTTAGCTCTGAAACTCATCACACAGATCATTTAACGGCTTTTTGGTTGCACTAACAGACGGAAACAACCTCTTGCAGTCACGCAAATATTAATGGCCTTTATACTTTTTCCTCTTATGATGAGTTTTATATCAGTAATCACCACTCACTCTTTGTTTAGATCAAATGTCGTATGAAGTCGCCAGTAAGGAAGTGCTGGCCCTTTAAATGCCGTAAACATAACACCAATATCAGCACATTATCAGCGCAGGTCCAGTAGTATAGGAGCGGGGTTATTGTGATATCGTTATGTCAACACTCGGCCACACTGATAATGACAATAGTGTGATTCCCATAGACCCCCCCCCCCTGCTGTGTAAAGATGGTCACACTGGGTGAATGGCTGCATGTGTGTCTGGCAGCTTAGCGTTTGTGGCCGAGCGTGGGCGATGAATACTCGCTGGTGAAGCCCAAGTCATTTCACGGATTTATGGCCAGACGGAGCAAAGAGAGAGAGAGAGGGAGAGAGGGAGAGAGAGAGAGGCTGTAACTTGCCACTTACATAGAAACAGAAAAGAACAGAGAGCTGCCTCCTCCTTCTTCTTCTTCTTCTTCTTCTTCTTCTTCTTCTTCTTCAGGGAGGAGGAAGACGTGTGTGTTTGAGGTGAGACGAGGAGAGAGAGAGAGTGTGTGCATTAACAGTATGTGCCTGGCGGAGCCTCATATGTTCCAACCCATCAGCTTCTCTTGGCTTCAGATCGCCAAGCTCTCGTAGATCCACCAGCCTCAGCTGTTGTCAGTACTTTCAAACTTCACCTCTGCTCCTTATTCAACTGCTGTCTACTTCAAATAGTTCATCCTGAGACTCACCCCCTGTAGCCTTGAAATGTATTCACTGTAGCTTCCTCCTTCATGTTGGACACGAGCTGTTGTCAGCTTGGATTCGTAGACGTTTTAGTGGATTTCAGTTGAGACTCACATTCAAGTGAAACATCCATAGAAACAAATACAAAATGCTCCATTTTCACAGCTTTTGAAGCTATTCACACACGTCAGCACGGAGAATGGTTTACCCTGCATTTCTGCTGTAAAGTTAAAGACATTTTAACATGGGAGTCTATGGGGATTGCTCAGATGATGGAAGCGATAATCTGTTGGTCATTAAGGAACTGCAGTTTTTGGTTCTTCAGTGTTGGCTTCATGTTTCAGGAGAAATCAAATCAGCACATTAGGCTTTTAAAATATATATATATATAGTATATATAATATATATATATAGTCTTAATCAAAACCAACATTATTTCCCTAAACGTTACCAAACGCCTCAGTAGCCTAAAGCTAACAGTGTGTGAACCACCTTAAATGGAAAGGCGGGTAAAACAACAGTAGAGATGTTATTTAGCAGTATGTAGAGTAAATATAGTGTTTGTAAGATACTGTAGGGTTTCATTATTGCATCATTAGTAGTTTTTTTTTCTCAGGCATATCACCACCATATTATCACGTCCAGGATTCTGGCACCAAATTAAACTTCCAAGCTTATTAGCGGGAACGAGTTGACAATTGTTTACAGCAGCAAAACCTTGTTTCCAGGCGTCGCTGATGGGGAGAGTCGTGCACCTTCACACCTTCACACCTGGGACGCTGCCAGTTCGACCACACCGGCACATTAACAGCTCCAGCACAGATTTTTAAAATTTTTTTTTTAATCAGGAGTCTTTGTTGTGGAGCTGATGATGCAGAGAGAGGTGTTATTCATTCCTCTCCTCTGGCCATGTCACCCTGGGGTTTGAAAGTTGCCAAGTAGCTGGTTTGTTATTGTGTTAAATCTAGTCACAGCTGTTCTCTGAGAACTATGGATGATTCTCACAGTCAGAAAAACACACTGCGATAAGTCTGTGTGTCAACTCTCCTCCTACCAGCACTGCAAAGTGCTTGGATACATAACACTGATTTACTGTTTCCACTTCTTTACTCATGCATATTTTATAAACAGTACTGAGGGATCGCGCTGGTGCTCTTTGCATTTTTTCGTCTGATTACTGATCTGCTGCAGGCCTCTCCGTCTTTATGTAGCTGACAGTTGGTTTTAGATCTGTGGTGTGTTCACAAGCTGGAGGAATCTCCAACTTCAATAACGCTCCACACTTCTGGACACTGTTTTTTTTTGTTATGCCTCCACGCCAGAGGTATGTTGTTTTAGGACCACATGGCAATTATGACATTTCACACCAATTATTAATATTTTATATGACTTTCGTTTTTACTTTATTTTCTCTCTGAGAATAACAGAATCATAAACTACCAGAGCCAGCGTTAAAATGTGTCTCCACATGCATCTCGAGTGTAATTGGATCTCACTCACTTCCCCGTTTTATATGAGAGAGATAGAGAGAGAGAGAGAATATTTAACTGCTTCAAATGGATCGAACTTTAATCCCGGTGTGAACTGCCGATCTTGGAGCTGTCCACCTGCGATCGGATCGCCGCAGACGGATGTTAGTGGCAGGTCTGAACAGGGTCCTTGAAGGTGCTGGGGGTAACTCTTCTTCTCCCACTTTATAACTGCAACGGTTCTCAGATCAAAGACTTGCAGCAGCAGTAAAACCAGTAACTGCAGGTGAAAACTCTTTATGTTTGCCCTCTGCCGCCTGTTGTTTTCTTCAGCTCTCATACCAAATACTTTTGTAGTATTTGTCAATAACACTGATATTTATTTAAAACAAAACCCCACTTGTTCCATGTAATCACAGCCAGTATAACAGAGCCTGTGTTTATCCAGTGGGACCGCGGCGGCACACTCAGCTACTCTGTGATGGAAACCTGCCATTGGCAGATTGATCATCCAATTACTTTCCCCCCTTCCTGCTCCCCGATGGGATCAGTTGAGCAAATGGCTGCAATACTTCATTTCAGATAAGGAGTGGCCTGCTCTTATGCAGAGTGTCTTTTGATGTATTTCCAGTTAGATGTAGCGGCGGCTTGGCGGTCAGACAGCACGGCTCCCAGCAGGCGTCGGCACAGCCTCCAGCCTGGAGCCACCGCGGAGATGACCGTAAGAGGTCTGCTGCTAATTGTGCAGAAATATGTCTCACATTTTGGTGGGAAAACAGATTACCATTGTCTTCAGATGGAAAACAATTCTGATCTTTGCCAGTGTGGGCGCACCGAGCTGCCAACCACAGCTGCTTGTGGAATGAAGCCACAGACATTTTTGCACCTTCTTCTCTTAAAGTCAGGATTAAGTGGTTCCAAAAAAAAAAATAAAAACATTTTCAGAATGAAATATTGAAAAGGATAAAATGAAACAGTGCTGCTTTCTGTAAGAATGGCCACTGCATCAAAGAGACAGAAGCTGTTGCTGGTTACTGCCATTCTGTTTTTAACACCACGCTGTGTATCCAACATACGAGAAGAATGACACTAATGGAGTCTGAGCGGTGAAATGTGTTTGTCAGATTTCTGCCTCGGCTCACACTATGTTTCCCTCCAAGAGTCTGTATTTATCTTTGTTTAATACATGAGAGGCTTCAGAATGTGTTTTATGAATACTCTTTTATAAGCCCGTTCCCTCCGAGTGGTATTAGAGGTTATTAGAATCAAACGGTGCATCTTCTGGGAAGCAAGTGAATCTCAGAGCAGTTTTAACCTTCACACTGAGATGTGTCATGTCCAAAATCAACAAGTCGAACTGAGTTGGATGCTGAAGAAAGATCGTGGAACGTCTAAAATGTAAAGGGTTGATCCTCAGGGGAGCACGGATGCCTTCAGTGAATCTCAGAGCAATCTTATCTGTTAGAGTATGAGATGTGTCATGTGCAAAATCAGCTATTTGAACTGAGTTGGATGCTGGAGGAAAGCTCGTAGAGCATCCAAAATATTAAAGGTTCGTCCTCTGGGGAGCATAAACGTGCTCAGTGAAATTCACAGCAATCTGTCCAATAGATTATGAAACTTTACATGTTGGAAATTCGGGCTGGATGGTGGCCGCTGGTACTTAATGAACTGATTAAATTTCAGGACAGTTTAATAAATGATTTAGTTGCTCTGGCTGCCTGAGAAAGCTGCTGTCAGCACTGTGCAGCTACTTTGAACAGTCTTATCAACAGCGGCAGCCTCGCCATCTGCATGATGGAGAGGTGAGGAGAGGAAGCCGTGCTGATGAGGAGATAGGAGACGATTTGTGGGACAGGCGAGCGCAATGAGAGAGAGAGAGAGAGAGAGAGGGAGAGGGAGAGGGAGAGAGACAGAGAGAGTAGCAGAGGGAGAGGGAGAGGCAGCAATGCAGAAAGCCTGAACAAAGTTCAGCATGTTTATTCATTCATGGCATTGCGCGAGAGTGTGTGTTTCTGTTTGTGTATGTGACTGAGGCTGTAGGGAGATAATGGGGTAATGGCGCTCAGTGAAGTGTGACGGAGAGAGTGATATGAAGAGGGAGGTTGAGAGGGAGACAGACGACAGAGGACAAAAGGAGCTAATTGAGTGTTGCCATTTAGCGATGTAGAGCCATCAGTGGGAGCTGATCGATTCAAACGTCTTTCTGAAGAGGAGAGGACCAGATGAGTCACGTTTACTGTGTGAGGACAAAGTACATGACGTCTCCTGTAGCTCCGCCGATGTATAATTGGCTTCAGCATTAAGTTATAACATAGAAAATGTAGTCTAGGGATTTATTTAAAAGCCACTTGGCAAATTCCCTTCCGTCTGATTTGGCCTTCAGGGTCTCACCACTATCACAGTCCTACTTTAGCTGCTGTGTTCTGCTACGTGCTTTTTTCCTTGTGAATGTATCACCCAAAAACAAGTGTTGAAAAATGTTCCAACAGCTGTTTAATGCCAAGTGTTCAAGAGAACTTAAATGTGTTTGATATTTCCTCCATTATCTGCCACCTGCATGTCTGTGGAGGGGTAGCGGAGGAATGAATAAAGTATTTGTCTTTCAAGAAGCGCTTGAAAAGCAGATGCTGGCTGCTCTGGAAGAAAAAGCTGGAGGTTTAACTTTACACATTTATTGTTATCTAACTCTTTTTCTAACGCTTGGACTTTTAACCAATCAGAGAAGGCTAAAGTCAGGGGTGGGAGCTCACAGCTGTCAATCAATAAATGCACACGTCTCTGGTCTACTCTACTCAAGTGAGTGCTAGCTGCTGGAAGACGCCGCTGTTGCTGACTCACAGTTTAGCAAACTCCCGATTCCTGCATTAACTGAGACAGTGAACACAACAAGGATGGGAGAAGTCACTCAGGTTGACGGTTCAGGCTGCATGCGAGTGTGTATGTACAGTAAAGGAAGAGAGAAATCTATAAATAATACACCATATAAACTGTATTTGTTTCTTATTTTCCCCAGTTTTTGCTCATGCATATTAAATCAATCTGCACTTTTAGAAACGGCTTATATTTAGAAAATGAACAAACAACAGGGATTTAATAATCCCCGTACTAGTCTGAGCCCCGGAGTACTGATGTGCACTAACACTTGGCAAAGATCTACCAGTAAGACTAATGTGATGCTACACCTGACAGTAGAGCTGTAATTGGGGCGGCAGAGTAGAAGAGATGTTCAGGGACAGCAACTCCAGGGTTTTCAGGTATGAGGGTTGACACTTTTCAGGTACGTGGGACAAAACATGTGTTCAGCAGACAGCAGAGGAGGTGGGGAAATGAGTCTCCACCACCTTCGCCGTATGCCACGTAAACCATCTTCCTCCTTTTGTTTACTCCGGCTACGGCAGCGATGCAGTGATACTGGACTGCTGAGATGCAAGTATGCTAAAGTATGACGTCATTGGTTTGTCATGCGGCGTCATAACCTAGCTGCGCTTCCTGTCAGTGCAGCAAACACTGACCTACAACATGCTCAGGCTCTCCCTTCGAGAATCACTAATTTAACGATAGCAGCAAGAAACTCAAGCTGGCACAGGAAAAAAAAAAAATTGACAGTTGAGTTTAATGGAGTTCACAAGGGCATTGGAATATTTTTGCTGAGGGAATAACTGAGAAGCTCCGGTCTTTGGTGATGTGGCGCGTCTGGGGATTAATCCACCACCCTGGAAACAGAGCTCAGCGGGCCGTGTTGAATCCACTGTGTCTCAAAGCTAATTGAATTTTTAGAAAAGGCATCAGGGAGGACGTTGATGGTGGTATTTGTGTGTGTGTGTGTGTGTGTGTGTGTGTCTGCATCTAATGCAGGAAGCCCACTTGTAATCCCCAACAGCTCTTATCACATTGAAATCAATTAATACAGTTTGAAACATGGAGCCTGATAAAATTTAAAGTTCCCATCTGTAATTTTTGGTCATCAATTTAAAATGTATTTACACACGTGGCTGTTAGAGGGCGATACATGGAAATATGAATTATGTATTTTTTAATCACAATTTAAAAATATAGGCATGTTTACAAACATATGCAAAAAAGCACAAAATTAGTCTTTAGAAAGAATTTAATCTAAGATCAAAGGTCCAGACCCTGATTTGTTTCCTGTCTCCAGCCATCAGCTAGATTAGTTCCTTTAACCAGGAATCTTTCTTGACTTTAACCAAGTAGTTCTAGTTGCCCGAACCTAACCAACCCGTAACCATAAGGGTGGCAGATCAGAAAAGACTATGAGTCATTTGGTTCATTTTGGAAGACGAATCATTTCTTTTGTTGTTTCTTTCCCCTACGGATTTTTAGTTTAGCGTGTGAATTATTCTTAACACACATGATGTCTTCGTTCAGCCCAATCATTTGCTTTAAAGAAGATATATTACTGACTTGGTAGGAGGGGACAAATTGCAGTTAAGATGTTTGGGATGTAGAGGAAGACCAGAAGTGACTAACTGCCCCTTTAAACGCTCCAGTCGGCAGATGTTGGTTTTAGTCATCGAAGTGAGACGAGCGTAACGCGTGTACATTTTATCAATGACATTTTAAATGCACACAGACACTTTGACAAGAGCCTGAGGCCAACTGCCGGGCCTTTCATGTGCTAACAGCTAATTCATGTTTGAGTGTGGCCCCATGTGGGCAGATGAAAGAGGTCCGGGCGGCTCCGGCGCCGTCCACAGGAGAAATGTGTGAGTGACAGGCTGCAGGGGAGGGGAGGCAAACAGAGAGAGGGATGGATGGTATAGTGGGAGTTCAGGTGCTGAATAAATGGTCTGGATTTCTTCTCTCCAACCATGTTGTGTGAGTAATTCTTCCCTCCGCTCCTCGCTGTGAAATGACCCCGACATCCATGACACCTCAGCCCTCCAATCTCCTCTGCTTCACATTCTAATAAAGACTAATGTGTTTGCCGACATCAGCTCGCTCTCATTAGCGTGATTAATTGCCTCCTTGCTTTCGGTAAACAGTATGAGCTGTATTCCAATTTATTCAGGGAAAATTAACCAATCATAATTAAATACTCTGATCTCTCTCTCCCCTTACCTCTCCCCATACAAGTTCTCTTCACACATGGGGCAAATGTTCGTTGATTAATTTCGCCTCGCTTCCTGTCATTAGTGGGATGATGTAAGTGTGAGCCTTCATAAAGAGCCAGAGTCGGCCTCGTAGCGGTCAGTTTTTAATGGGCTGATTTATTGCGGAGGCATACACGGAGGACATTTTGCCTTTTCCTCACAGTCTGACGCCGACCTCACAGAGCACCTTCTGCCCTTGTTGCAATGTCACACTTTACAGCGTGTAGGTCAGCTGCTGTGCAACGCAATAAACACAGCGATGGAAAGTAAATACGGCTGACCTTCAGTAGTCCAGAGACAAAAACTGCTCACTGGAAAAGTGGGGATGGAAGGACGGGGGGGGGCTTTTGATGGAGTGATATAGAGAGAGACAGCAGGAGATAAGAAAACAGTGTCATGGCTGTAAACTGCATCACAAACACACACAGCTTGGAGGGATTATAGGTTGAGGAGAGAGTGCGGTTACTCGCTGAACTGATCGCTGTATTAAAGCCTCATTTCAGTGGCACCAGCTCCAACAGCGGACAGTGAGGCTGGGGGTGTGTAACATCTGAACTGAGTGCAGCAGCTATGTGCCTCTGCACAGCATCATTGATTATTACATTTACTTCTTGCAAAAATCTAATTTTTCCTCTTTCTCAGAGTCGAATTGAACCAGAATATTGAGCGTCGAGCACGTATCACACTTGCTATAGTGTGATATATATATATATATAGCTATGAAAAACAACTATAGACCTCTTTATAGTTTTAAAAAGTAGCTACAAGTCAAACACTGAGACTTTCTTCCGTGCACTCACACATAGATTTTTGCAGCCAAGAAACCCAAACTATTTCAGTTTGCTTTTCAGCTTTTTCTTCATTTTAAAAGAAACTATTTGAAAGTTTTGCTATTGCTACAAAGCTAATGTTAGCATTATCAGCTGTTCACTTACCGGCGTATAAAGAAACGGTGAAAGTTCAGCATCAAATTTTTTTTCATTTACTCACCAACAGCTGTCTCCAGAGGTGGAAGGCAATCTTCTTGTTTTGCCTCTTTTTCTATTATTTCTTTTCTTGCACTGAAGTTAGCATGCTAACTAACTAGCTAGCTGTAGCGTCCAGTCTGCCCTGAAGAAGTAGCTGCTCAGAGGGCGCATCATAATCTTCTGTCTTGTAAACACAACAATGGCCGACGCTTTTGCCGAGACTGCTAATCAGCTGCTAATGCTAACATTGGCTAATTTAGCAATTGCAGAACTTACATATGGCTCCTTTAAGTGTCCTAGAACATGTTTTATATTGAAAATAGCCAGTAACTTAGTTCATCTTGAATTCAACAGTATGTCCTGCCAAGTTAAGAAGTAAAGGGAGAGAAAACCCAACAAAAGCAGTGTATGAAATGGAACTGGACACAGTGGGTAACAAGGTGGTGCAGAGGTTATCTCCATCACCTCCCACTAAGGCGGTTTCTTACCGCCCACCAGGTGCGTTTTCCTCTGGCATCACTTTTCTCCCACAGCACATGCTGGTGAGGTGAGTGGCTGTCGGTCTGTATTATGTGCCTCCTCTGTGACTGAGTGACTCTCCTGTGCACATGACACAAGCAGATGTGGAGGATGGATGGAAGGATGCCCTGCTTTTAACTGTTTTTTATTTAATTGTGTTAGTTGTTTTTCTGTTATTTGTAAGTGTTGTTTTGTAAAGTGCTACGTTAATAATGTTATTAAAATTATTATTATAAAGATTGTTGCAGAATGAGAATAGATGAATAAACCAGTATGTCTCGTCTGCTCAACTTCCCTTAAACTGTAAAACCAACCAGAGAAGAGAAAATACACTTGGATAACTGAGAGAAAAGCACAGTGGCAAAAACTTTGTCTTCCATGTCATCACTTATCAACAGCAGTGATAACAGTGCTGAAGTCGGAGAGAATGATTCCTGTCGCGTCCTCTGTCCGGCTCTTCACCTCTTGTGCTTCTCTGTGAGGAAAAACTGACTGAGTTTTTATTCTTAATGTGTTGAGATAAAGAAGAAACGGAGAGAACAGATGGGAGTGAGGACGGATGGAAACAAGAAGGCCCGGCTCATTTAGCATTGCTCAGCAGTTCTTTACCCTCCCTCACAATATCATAAACCAGACTAGGTCAGTACACGGCTCGACCGTGTGCAAACCTGAGGACGTAGTTGAAAACTACTTCCAATGGAAGTTAGCTGAAGCCTGCTCGAAAAGTTGCTAAATGTCACCAGACGACATAATGCGCTAATTAGCATATTCATGACAGTTTCTGCCCTTTATCTGTTTGTGTCTCCTCCTCTCTGTGATCACAAACTCTTCTAATAGAGCTGAATTCCCCATGAAGCTGTTCTCTTTCTGTTTCTGTCGAGTTTGAAATAGCGACTGAAATGCAGCCCATTATGATGACATGTTAACCAGCAGTCACTTCCAAACACATACATGACGGCGCCGCCGTGACTCCAGCTGTATTTACTTGTTAAACAGTCACTGAGAGAGGAAGTTAGAAGCAGCAGAATATCTTTCTTATTGTGTGTCTCACAGCTTCTGTCTTCTGTCTAGGTAACAAACTGCTGCTCCTCTGCAACTGAATAGTAGATACAGAGAGAGTTATACATCTGGCTCACAAGGCGACTCTTCTTCTTTGGAAAGTAGCAAAGGTTTTGTCCCAAAACTCACTGGATTTGTCATTTGTTGGGGGGTGTTTTTTTTTTTCAGCTGCTTTCGGGTCTGAAAATGAAAATTGTTGCGGATGCACTGGAAACGCCCTCTGACGGCGTATTAGAAAATGTCGGCACCAAATCATTTTGAAAGAGCAACAGCCAATGGGAAAAGCCCCAACACTTGGCCGACCAATGCTGTAACGTCATCGCTCACTCATGAACGTTGGGGGGATGTGGAGCTGTACTGTGGCGCAGACACTGAAAGAACCATCATCAGTTATATTTCCTGCAGCTGCAGGTTGTCTGCATGTTTTTAAAATGCACCTCCTCAGAGCACGTTCTCTCTCTCTTCATCTCAGTCGGCCTCGGCTCAGTTAGATCGCCCATTGGCATGAAAGTAAATAGTTTCCAGAGGATGAAGTTAAAAGGTCAACATTTCAACTTCTCTTAGTCTTTTGTGGCTTTTTGTAAAGAAGCTGTCAAAGTAATATTTCATGGTTTGACTGCTTTGGAAAGGATTTCTGTTCAAACCAGTGAAAGCACCGAGGGCTTGTGCTCTTATTCTCAATGAAATATTAGTGTAAAAAAAAAAAAAAATCAAATTTTGACATGCTTTCCAAAAAAAAACATCCTCCACAACTGAGATGATGTAGGTGATACGGAGCGGAGATAGCCAACTCTACTGTCAAACATCTCTTTTTGAAGACGCCTCCGTGCTACCTGAGGTTTGGATGAAGGTTGATCTTTTGTGTGCAAAGCTTATCAATTGGTAGCGATTATCACATTTGTCAGAAAACGTCTTCTTGCATGAAGCTTTTCATCTGCAAACAGAAAACTATATCTCTTCTAAAAAAGTAGAAAAAGCTCCTTTCCAAAAATACATCTCAAGTCTTTCACAATCATCCAAACAAATGTCAACAGAGATGAAGGGCGCATGAATAAAAGCCTCTAAATCGTTATACAAAGCAGCGAGGAAGAGCAATACACCATGAAAATCTTCAGTCTCATTTAAATCACATAACAAACAAAGCCTTAGCTTCTCAGGGAGGCCATTAAACCCACCTGCTCCTATGACTAATGGTAGCTGAACTAGAGGTAACTGCCCATAGAGATATTTGACTTGATTTCAGTGATGGATGGGATTTGATTACAGGTCCCAAAGCCGTCCTACAAAATCAAATCCGTCCACCTGGCGATGTTGATCAGACGAACCTGTGGGCTGTGACGTGCTCGAGCCTTTTGTTTGCTTGTTACACTTCGGCTGGAAGGAAGCCTGCAGCATTTGTCGGCGGTGGCTGGGGAGGGCGGGCATTTGTTGCAACTACTAGCAAACAACATCCAGGAAAGAAAAGTGTTGATGTATATTATACAGCGAGAGCATGTATGTTTGGTTTAAGTTAGTTTGATCCACCCTGTTTGTTTCTCTTTGCTCCTCAAAGACCAGGAACTGACGCCAGATAAATTCCATTCGTTCTTTCATTTGAAGACATTTGTTCTGCATCAGTGAAGTAAACCCTCTCTTACAGTTTGTCAGACTAATTCATCGCCTGTGTGGTTTAATGTTCTGTCTGTAATGTCTGCGTTGAAAATGTGAAACTCCCACAGGCAGAAAACTGAAGGAAAGTGATTTGTTTCTTCTTTGTCAGTATGAAGGGGAGTTCTGATGCAGAGGCATCGAGGGAACTGTGCAACTTTTAGTTGTTTGAAAAGCCCCCCCCCCCATCCTGAATGTGTCCTTCACTTCTACTGCAGCAACCAACCATCCATTTTCTAAACCGCTTATCTTGTGTCGGGGTGCGGGAGGGGGAGGGGGGGGCTGGAGCCCGTCCCGCTTACCAGCATGCAGTGGGCAAGAGGCAAGGTACACACTGGACTGTTTGCCTGTGCATGACAGAGTGCTGCAGTAACCACTGCAATGTAACCTCTGTGCTGGAGATGCACGGGTTTATTTAAAGGACAAGTTCACACAGGAAAGAAATGAGGAGCCTCGAATTCTGGATCAACTCTGTAGTTTCATCCTCACTGTCAAACATGTCAGCTGCAAACAATATTCTGAGTGTTCCTGCGTCTTTCTCCCCCCACACCCTCCTCTGTGCAGAGCACCTTAAGGTTCCACTGGAGGAGTACATGATGCGGATGCCGAAGGTTCACATCTTGAGGACAAAGAAGAGGGAGGGGCTGATCAGGACTCGCTTGTTGGGAGCCGCCGCGGCTAAAGGAGAAGTCATCACCTTCCTGGACTCTCACTGTGAGGCCAACGTCAACTGGCTGCCTCCGCTGCTGGGTGAGGAACACACACAAACACACACACACACACACACACAGACGCACGTTTATATACTGTATGTCAATATTTATGAGGGTCTGTGCTAATGCAATACATCTCCTATCCTCCAGCCATAACATGACTGTAAAAGCTGAGTTTTATCATCACATGGTAAAATGAAGGATGGCTGAAGTGTTCATGTTCTCACTCATTTTTAGAAATGTGCCACGTTTTCTGACATTTTTGGACATTTTGAGAAATTTTTCAAAAATTGTCGTCATTTTCCAAAAAGGTTCCCACTTTCAGAAACATCCTCACTTTCCGAAAAATGTTGCCTCTCTTTTCCAAAATGTCCTCACTTTGTGAAAATGTCCTCACCCTCATGGTTGTCTCACAGATTGAAGTAGACCAGAGACTGATATCTGCTCTACTTCTGCTGCTGTCAGATTGCTGTATCATACACAGAACCAATCACTGTCACACATAGACATACACACACACACACACACACACACACACACACACACACACACACACACACACACACACACACACACAACCCCTACCGTGAGGCTGAGTGCCTCCTTTTCTAGCTGATGGACTTGCTCACCCCCTGAACTCCCTTCCTCAATTACCCCTTTTCCATTAGGAGCTCTGTTTCTCAGCGTGGCGCCACAGAACTATTCACAACAAACTTTATGACCCATATTACCTTAATGTCAATCTGTTTACACAGTATGTGCAAGTAGGACCCGTGTCTGCCAGCGAGTAACATGAACAGGCATTCACTCTGTCTATTACAGTCTGCTCTTGCACTTTGAATATTAATGGAGAGACAGTGGCTGAGACCACATGATTAGTAAAATTACATTTTTTTTCTTGCTAATTTGCATAATGTGCAGCATTAAAACGACAACAATATAACAATCTATAATGAACTATAATTTGCTATTCCAAAAAGGAGGGGAAAAACACACATTTAAAGGACCAGGACCCTGCAGTACTCAACCTGAATGATGCACAAGTTACCTTGTAAAAGTTTAAAATTTGTGGCTCAAGAACCAGGTTTCCTTGGCCTCCTGTGAGGAATTAAATAACATTAACAGATATAAAGCTTTATTATATTAAAGGTCCATATGTTACAAATTTCCTGTGTTTTATTTTTAAGTGTTGATCCATCAGAAGATATATTTGTGGTTTTAAAAACCAAAAACCATCTCAGTGTAGTTTTACATCTCCTCTCTCAGGCTTCTCTCTGGAGCTCTAGTAACAACAGGTCGGTGAGCCAATCAGAAGAGAGGAGGCTCTGAGCCTCTCTTCTGATTGGCTGACTGTTTTCTGAGTGATCCAATAAAAATACAGCAGATTTCAGGTAAAAACACTCAGAGAAACCAAATCCTGCAAGGTTTGGATGGTGGGTCCAGGTGGGCGGGGCTTGGTGACTGCTTTGTTGTGACATCACAAAGTTCCAGAAGTCCTGACGGCTGGTTTTAAGGCTCAGTTTCTGAATACAGGCTGTGTGCATTTCTCTGTGGACTGAGGCTTTGATACTTTCACAGTATTAATATAGAAGCTAGAGCTGATCTATAATCACACTACACATGGACACAGACCTTTAGACTATATGGGACCTTTAACTATATATACAGTATGTGACCAAAACATCTTTATTCAGGCACCTTTTTTTATAAATCCTATTATAAAAACACCAGATTACATTCTTGTGTTATTTAATAGTCTAGTTTTATCTCGCTGTTTCAGTTCATTGTTAAACGTGTTGTTTTTTATTCTTTATACACTGTGGTGGTTGTAGAAGTGTTGAGGGAGAAATCAGTGCCACAGGTCAAAACATCTTCCCCGACCCTGCTAAAAAAAAAAAATCCACATTTCTAACATTTTGGATGATGAGCAGTGGAGATGACAGCAGGAGCTGTTACATCAGTTGCTTATCCCTCGTCAACCTCTTTTTCACTGAGTGCCCCGCGTCAACAGACTGGCAACCTTTCCTCAGTAACGGTCGATCTGCGTCTGACATGCGTCAAGAGCTCAGTGGAAAAGGGCAAAGCACACAGACACACACTCACACTCACACACACACACACACACACACACACACACACACACACACACACACACATATAATTGTTTTCTTTCTTCCTGGCTTCCTCCTTTACCGCTGTGGATGAGGGATACACTAATACAATATACAAACACACATATAAAACCTGTAACAGTGAACAAATAAATATGTGATGGGAAACTACTTTTTAATTGACTGAAACACCGACCATCTGCCTCTCTCTCTCTCTCTGTCTCTCAGACCGGATCGCCCAGAACAGGAAGACCATCGTGTGTCCGATGATTGACGTGATCGACCACGACAACTTTGGCTACGACACGCAGGCGGGGGACGCCATGCGAGGAGCGTTCGACTGGGAAATGTATTACAAGCGGATCCCCATCCCGCCGGAGCTGCTGAGGGACGACCCCAGTGAACCCTTCGAGTGAGTGACGAATACTTTCTGCTTCCCTAAGCTGCAGCCGACCTAAACGAAGATGGAATCTATCACTCCGTGCAGTTGACGGACAGTTTCTCCTTGCTGCTTCTTTCCAATACCAAATTTAAATTTTGTAGGCTTTACACGAACTGACAGCTGAGCGACTTATTGTCATAATATGAGCATTTTTGTTTTGGCTGAAAGTAAATGACGGTTTTCAAAGCCCAGTGAGGTTTAACGATGGTGTCTCTGTCTCCTCCAGGAGCTTTTAATTTACCCTCATCTCCCCCTCGGCCCAGCTCATCTGTAAAAAGAACAACATGGCCAAGAATTTGATCCGGTTTCTACATCAAAACCGGATCAAATTCCTGGCTTAACCCGGATATTTATAGTTGTGGAGCCGGGATGTTCTCGGTAGATTACTCTACAATATGAAGGCCAAGTTCCCACCTGTTTACGTTGCTGTTGTTGTGACGGGAGATAGAAGTCCAGTCCGTCGGTCTGACAAACTGCCCTGCAGTGTGTGATCGGCCTTCAATCCGTTCACTCACACTTAACAAGCCAACTGGAGTCTGTCTGGCAAAGAACAACATCCCCTAACAACCGTATACCCCCCCCCCACCACCACCACCACCACCTCACTTAGATTGGTGTGTAGGAGGTGCAGTCAGACTCAAAGCCAGTGTTTCATTACCTCTCAGAGGCCTGTAGGGTGGAAAGCCATGTGCTCATATACCAGGCAAGACAGTGGCTGCAATGCAACCCCCCCCCCCCCCCCCCCCGAGAGCAGCCACTTCACTGGTTCACTGCAGTGCTCCTCTAACTGTACAGACTGTGTCAACACATGAATTAAACATTGTGCCCAGTGGTTCTCCCACAGCACTGGACGTGGGAACACCTTCAAAAAGAAGGTTGCATATAATTCTCACTTGTGATTTTTTTTTTTCTTTCTTTATCGATATGTGCACACTGTCGGCTCGAGACACGTCAGCAGCATTTTATAACCCAGAGCTAAGACGCCCTGATAAAAACCTGCTAAAAACCTTCATTTCTCAGCCTCTGAAGCAGATAGTAACATGAAATAAAAACCATCTGAGAGCTTAAACCTTTGATTTTTATTGTAAATCATTGGGGCTTTGCCTTGGAAATTGTATATGGCTGGAAAAACCAGCACATTTGTCGATGTTCTCAGTTCGGTTAAACTTTTTTTTAAGGGTTGTTTATATTTTTTAAAATGTCGATGAGCATTAGAGTGAAGCCAATGATTTACAATGAAAGCCAAAGGTTTAAACTCTCATTTTATTCTTATTTCATGTTTCTATCTGCGCCAGAGGCTGAGAAATAAATGTTTTAGTGACAGAATTGCATCAGGTGAATCTTAACCTCTAGCTAACGGTGATACTGGCATTTCAGCGAATCACAACACATTTCATAAGTCACCTGTCTTAAAAACGACGTAACCAAGATGGCGTCGGTGGAGCAGCTCACTCTGAGCCTCACAACCGCTCTTCAGAAACCTGTGGGTGACATCACAGAGGCCACGCCCATCTGTATTTACAGTCTGTGGTTTTATTTTCCAGTTAAATTGTGAAATTTGCACAACAGACAATAATATGATTCTGAGAGTAATTAGCGCTGTGCAGACAGTTATATTTTCTGTCTTAAGCAGCACAACACACACAGAAGCTGAAATGTATCAAGCTGGAAGCTCGGTCGACTCCTCTGCTTCGCTTTGTCTCAGCGGTAATTAAGTCTATTCCCCCACAACGGTTCAAACTGATCCTGTGTGCTCAACTTCATACTGATATGAATTTAGACTAATGTTTTTGGAGCAGCGGGGTGTTATCCAGGCAAATGAAACACGTTGGTATCGTCTGACCGCAGCTGCTTCACAGTAAAAGACATGTTTCAGTCACGGTTTCTCAGTCACCCATCTCATGGCTGTGTTATCGTTAAAATTAATTACATTTTAATCAGTACAGCTGGCTACACAGACTGTGTACCCAGCCATGTTTCCTCCAGTGTATGTGCATCACAATAATTGACTATATATTGGACTATGAGCTCTTCTGCAGCTCCTCTGAGTGCACAGCAACACTGGCCAAAGGATCCAGTGTAAACAGTGACATAAGTCTGCAGCTGCTGTTGTTATGCAGGGAAAACAAACACAGCATGAGTCGGTGGAGGACACAGTTTGACTGAGTGTGGAATTCTGACTCCTACAATCTACGTTTGTGGCCAAAAGTATGTGGACAATGGAGTCAAACGTCAATGATATTCTTGACAGCGGTTTGACTGTTTCCTGTTTCGACATGACAAATGCCCTCAGGCACAAAGTCAGGTCCATACCTGACTGGCCCTGCACAGAGCCCGGATCTAAACAGCTTTGGGATGAGCGGGAACACAGACCGTGAACCACGCCTTGTCGCCCAACATCAGTGACTGACCCCTCCGATGCTCTCGTGGCTGAATGGGAGCAAACCCCTGCAATGTTTTTGTGATCACTGTGCGTCACCACCACGGGCTCGTATGTGTGCTCGCCGCTCATGTGGCGTGTGAAGCCCCGGAGCGTTTCTCTCTGCCGACGCTTCAGTAGCTGCCCAGTTTCCCTTTGATTGATCCTCCTAATAGACGACTTTGGTCAGAGCAGACGACCTGCTGGCTGCCTGCCTCCGACTTCTACCTGATGAAAAGCCCGTCACTATGACAACCAGGTGTAAGTGTGTGTGTTGTGATATTTCTCCATTGTACAGGAGCGTAATTGCTCTGGGGAATGAAAAGATGAGAAAGATCCACTTGAGTTTTGATTGATTGTAAAGATTAGTGTTACATTCAGAGGCTAAAGGAAGGCGTGAGTTGGAGAGAGTTGGTGGGGGTTAAGGATCAGATCCAGTTGATGAAGGAAGTTCGCCGCAAGAAATCTAAGTGTGTGTGTGTGTGTGTGTGTGTGTGTGTGTGTGTGTATGTATGTGTGTTTGCACCTGCTGCCCCAGTTTCTCTGCCTCAGGTGTGCAGCAGCAACACAACAGCTAACAAGCCCTGCGCTGGGCAGCACAGAGCCTGTCACAGCAGACAGTGCTGTGTTGTGGGTTAATTGCTTCTGCATCGTTCAGAGCGTCGTCATTATCAGGAGAGAAATAGTCGACTAACGCCGCACTCTCCTCCTTGCAGTGGATGCAGTGGAGAGCCAGAGTCACAGGAAAGAACATGTGCATAAATACCTCATACCTGCAACTCACCTCTGTTTCACACATGCTCAGTTGGTTCGGAGGGAAACAAGGTGGTGGTGGAGGTGATTCTAGTTTGATTCATTCTTAAAGACATCAAAAAAAGAAGTCTCAGTTCTAATCCTGTGTCCCCGTGTTAAATGTTCCTCTTGGTATACGCCAAATATATGTTACAGAAATCAATTTAAAGTATTTTTATATCGGATTCTTCGTCACTTCTCTTCCTGTAAAAATGTTTTGCAGCCTTAGTTCACTGAACACGTCATATTTAATCTTATGAAACACCTTCTCCTGTAGAGAGGAAGTTTATAAAGTGCGTCACCGTCTGCATACGTCTCCTTCTCGTTCATGCATTTGATTTCAAGGATTATGATGAAGAGACGAGCTCATTTAGTTTGGTACAAAGTGAAAAAGTCTTTCATCAGTTTAGAGGTTTTCTTTGACAGGCGAGACGCGTTGAGGAAAAACTCAACGCTTTGTACGTAACTGGTGATATCGTCCTGACTGCGCGCTGCGATCCGTGTGTCCTGCAGGTCACTGTGATGGCAGGCGGACTGTTCGCCGGGGACAGGAAGTGTTCTGGGAGCTGGGAGGATACGACACGGGGCTGGAGATCTGGGGAGGAGAACAGTAACGAGATCTCAAGGTAAAAAAAAAAAAAAAAAAATCTAATTTTTTATTTCATGCAGTTTTGAAGGTTCAAGAGACACGTGAGATTTCTGTCTTTTACAGTATTTACTCTCCGTCCTGTGACTCCGCAGCTGTTGCACCAGGGTCATAAACATAATGAAAGATGTTCTCTTTGAAATTACACTTGTCCCCAGGCAATGACATCATCTTCCTCTCCTCTCAGGCACATCTAAGGTTTTATGTATCTGTTCTCTCAAGACTTTATTTGTTATAAAAGAACAAGGAGTGTGTCTTCGTTTTGACTTTGAACAAACTGCTTTGTTTCTAACGTTCCCTTTAAGGTTCTGATGCTTTTCCTGCACATCTTAACTACTGTGATATGTTCTCATTGTAAAACGACAAGCGTTTCAGCAGAAATAATTTCCGTCCATACTAACACGCATGTCACGGGTCTGCGGGTAAACAGGAAGTAGACTCTTACTCTGCGGTGGGTTAGTTGCAACAAGATCAGTAGCGCTTGTAATTGGTTATCCATGATGCTTTCACCAGGTCTCAGTTTTTACCCCTTCAGACTAAAACAGGGTCAGCGTCGTTCCGCAAAGTCTCCGTTTTAGGGGCTCGGAAACCAGGACGCCGGGTGTTAACGCGGCAAAAGTGATGAGTTTTTAAACTGAAAACATGGTAATTCATGTTTATGTCCAGGTTCAGCAGCAGGGCCGGTGACAGTTGGGGCAGTTTGAGGAAATGGAAGCGGCGTGTTCATTTTCTCCTCACGTCTTATTCAGCAAAACGTTTCCTTGCACATGTTCTCTGTGCCGGACACAATCAGTCACACAGCTGGAAGAAGACGGAAGTGAATGGACAAACTGAATCAAATATACAGAACAAGCCTTTTTTTGGAGTCACTTTTCCCATCCCACCCCAACTTCAAACTTCTTTCAACCATGACCAGCCACATTTCTCAGAAAATGCTCTAATGGGTCATTTTGGAAGAAAACGACAAACTTTGCCGTTAGATTTTTAGCAACGCCAGTGCAGACAACACCAAACACTCAGGAGGAAAAGTCAGTTCACCGTCTTTTCTCGACATATTTCGAGATCTCGCAAAGTCATTTCCAACGCCATTTTTCCTTGAGCGGGATAATGAAAGCACCACACGGCCTGATAACATCTGACACATCTGTCTGGTGTTGTGGTGGTGAACCATAAATCATCTCCCACACCTGTGACCGCACCACCGTACACTGAGATGCAGAGGTTTAATTCCACCTTAACCTTCAAAATCCAAAAAGGATAACCACACACAGGGTTTTTTGGGCCATGAACAAAAGGTGAGGATTTCTCACATTTAAAGCTGTCAGCGTGAAATGAATGATAGGCCTCGACTAAGACCAGCCGTGACCCCGCGGCTGAGCCTGGTGCGAAGAAGCTCTTATGTTTCAATACTGTTTTGAGGCTTTTCATCTTATTTAAGTAATTGCTGAGATAATATCCCAAACCAAGGTTATTATTTTGGTCAAGATTATCATACTATTAAATTTTGCTATCAGCACATGCCTAGCTGTGCCTCTTAAGTCTACTTTATACCCTCAGATATTCAATTTGGTTTCCTTTTTATTAAGATCCCCATTAGCTGATACAGCGCAGACAGCCAGTCTCCTGAGGTGAGAAGATTAACAGGCTCTCATACTAATCCTTACAACCAAACTGCTGCTCCCACAGACAGCCAGGCCCCGCTCGCATGTGAAACACAATCGCTTCATTCAGCGGTTACAGCTAATCTAAAGCACCATCCCGGTGACACTGGCATGGGAGCACCGAGCGTTCGCGGCTCACACAGCGAGATAATGTCAGAACCTCCAGCCTGGCAGAGCGTGGAGGAAATATGACCTTACACGCAGAGTGAGACGACGGCGCGCGGCATAAAAGCGACGGTGGGTTCTTTTATAATGCTCCGGCAGACTGGAGTTGCAGTTATGCAAACAGTTCTCAGAGACAGAGCTGCTCTGCGGGCACAAATAATTAAACCTCCATGGATGGAGCCAAAAAGAGAGAGAAAAAAAAAAGAAGTGGTTATTCAGAGTAAAAGTTCACTAACTGGCGAGTAGTTGGCAGAGGAAAACTTTTCTAAAGGCTTTTCTTTTCTTTCTCTTTTTTCATGGCATTCAGAGCTTTGGATGGATGAGCTACAGAGATAAAACCTCACATATCAGCCAGCGGTGTGATTGATAAAATAGTCCCAGTATGATGATGCGCTGGCTTTCTGATGCGTGTTTCCATGACAACACCATCCAACAGTCTGTTCTGGCCTGAGAAAACTAACTTCATACTTAAACTTTCTTGCGCGCCGCTTATTACCGACATCTGTACGAGACTGTCGTCTGCACGGCCGGTTACTGTGACCCATAGTTACGTTTTGTTGCTAGGCGACATCTAGTGGTTGTAGTAATGATGACAGGAGCAAAGGGAAAGGGGCGGTGATGAAGTATAAAGAGGAGGTTGTAACCATGACAACTAAGGTCAGGTATACATCGGTCGTATCGGAGGGATGAAAAAACCAGGAGCCAAAACAAGTTGAGCACAAAAACTGACATTAGAAAAACCACAGGGTCGGTCCATTCAGATCTTAAACCTTAAAGCTTCTGTATCCCTGACTTTACATCGACTGGTGGTCGTTATTATACATGTAGTGGAGGCAAACACACGAACAGAGCCGCTGAAATACCGGTTATACTGAATTGTATGCACCAATGTTTTATTTATTCTCAGACATCGATAGAGACAACTCAAGTTTTAGTTGCACTTTAAGTCAGTTCTGCATTTTGTCTTGCAGCAGTATGTTTTATTCATCAGCCGGAGTGAGTTCTGTTGTTCTGTAGTTTCTCACCATCAGCTGAGCTCTGTAGCCTCATGTGATCTGTACTGGTACTGGAGGTTTTCTCCTTCTCTGATGGAGCAGAGAGACTGTGGTGGTGCTGCAGTGACCGTGATGACAACGCGGGGGTCGTGCCGGTTATGGCAGGAGCACAGGGGGAAGCCAGTTGAGGGGGTTCGGGCATCGGGTTGGGATGCCTGCTGGGCGCCTCCCGTTGGAGGTAGAACCAGAACATGCTGGAAAGATTACATATCTCATTTGGAAACGTTTGGAAGCAGGTTTCGTAAGAGGATGTGGGGCCTTTCACTTAACATTTAACTGTTGGTTTTGTTCTCACACTTCTAAATCTCCGCAGTGTTAGGACAGAATGCGTCACCACCAAACCTGAACCAGGGATATCACAGACAGATGGATGGAGGTGTGGATGTGAGCTTGACGGTTCATTCTTGACCTTGTAAGCAGCAGCTTTTATTAAACATTAGCGTCAGTGTTTAATTCCTCATAACAATAATTAGCATCTAGCGTCTTCACCTCGCGCTGCAGGGTCGAGGCTAATTGGCTTTCAGAGATTGAAATGTTGACTTTTTTGTTGTCCACCAGCGTGTCAGTGTAATGTTGTTAAATACAGGAACACAGTGCTGTAATGACTCAAAAACTGAGTCCGTGTTTAATTGAAGTGGGACCATTTGTGTCTCAGAGTGAAAAAATAAACAACTAATACTAGACTAATACACCGCATCATTACAACGCTGGATGGAAGAGCATATTAGCTGGAGAAAAAAGGCACTTAATGAGTTCATCCCACTGTGAGCATGAATGTGCTGAATGGACTTATGCTACTGTGAGATATCTGGTTTGCACTGTGGGCGTTAGCATTAAGAAGCATATATTAGGATGGGATTGATGTTGCTGTGTATGTTACCGTGGTGGGAGGACAGGCGGGAGACTCCTCTGTTGAACTCCATGAAGTCAGATGTAAAACACACGTATTTCATGTTCCATCATTTCCGTCCACGTTCTGCTTCAGCCCGCCTCCAACCTTCAGAACGGCGTAAATCCTATTTACATATAAAGGCCTCCACTCTGTAGAAACAATTTGGAGGCACGGCGCCTCTCTGTGTCCATACTTCCCTTGTTTGTTGTCATGTTTAAATCCAGCTTTTCATTTCCCCAAGTTTCATTTTGCTATTGTCTTGAAAACAAAACCCCCCTTTTTTTTTTCCCCGTCTCGCCTGCCGTCTCTAAGTCTTTCTTTTCTTCTCCGTCCTCTTCATCGTCTCCCTTTCTTTCTCACGGTTTATTTTCAACACTGCCAGCCAAGAAAAAGAATCATCACAGCTGTTATTCCTTATAGTTGGAGGATTAAAACGAGGAGCCACTGCTGGATGCCTCTGTTGGGAGAGATAGACAAGCTAAAAGGAGAGGAAATGTGGCAAATTGCTGTAAAGGGAGGTTTATTTTTGCTCAAGACAAGCACATTAGTCTGCTTAAAACATATTAAAACCTCGTCCTACAATGTCAAAAAAAACATTCAAAGACGCTGCATGCTGTGTTTTCCTGAAAAGCTTTTGCACTTTGCAGTTGTTGTTGTAGTTGCCAGTTTGCTCCTTGTGTTTCTCTAATACCAACAAAGTTTAAACGCTGTGATAAGATGCTTGACCCAGCTCTCTCTCTCTCTCCCTGCTGCTCAGGTGAAGTCAGGCTATCGTTATATCATCATTTGGTTTTTTGGTGCCTCCTCTTCTTCCTCCTCCCCCGCTCTGCCATCTCATCTTTATTGCCCTCTGCATTCACTCCCCTCTCCTTCTAGTCTCCCAGGATTTATAAGTCTGTTAGACCCTCTGTACTTCATGCCTCTTCCTTCTGAGCCCGCCCCCCTTCACCTTCCTTTACCTTTACCTTCACTTCTCTGTCTTTGAATCTTTAAGATGGACAACACTTCTAAACACAACAGTGTCTCTGTAGGTGTGGATGTGCGGTGGTCGGATGGAGGACATCCCTTGCTCCAGGGTCGGACACATCTACAGGAAGTACGTCCCCTACAAGGTCCCCGGCGGGATCAGCTTGGCGAAGGTAATTCTTCACGCTGTGCGCCTCCACGGTTCATGACGAAATACAATGCAGCAGATCAGTGACAGATTTTCTCTGACGGTCTGATGCCGGGGTTCAGTGTCCGTCACATCTGAGCCACGACACCACAGAGGATTGTATTATAGTGAAAGCAGAACTAATCTGACCCAGACAGTATTAGCTCATGTTGAATGATTTAAACCAGGGTCAGATTAAAGAACGTCCCTGGAAGTTTATCCTTCCTTTGTGTGAATGTAAAACACTGCTCGTTTAAAGCTGCGGAGCTGCTTCATAATAATATTCTCATCATTCATCATGTCTGATTGTGTATTGTCAGATGTTGCTCTTTGACAGCAACAGTACACGATCTCGCTCGGCGTATAACAGGCCATTCATATTTTGTAGTTACTCTTACATTTAGTAGTTACTCCTCTTTTTTTCTGGTCTCTTGAAAAAAGCTCTTATCAGTAATTCTTCTTGATTAAACAAACAACAAATGAAGCAAAATCCAATTATACTCTACTACTCAAAAAAAACCAAAAAGTGACATCTTATCGGTAAAACTGATTTTAATTGTATTAGTATTCTCCAGTGTTCACACACACACACACACACACACACACACACACACACACACACACACACACACACACACACACACGAGGCTCTTCAGCATTTAAATGAGTTCAATTTGGTTTTTACAAAAACAACACATTTGGCTTTGTGCTGTACTGAAATATGGCTTGATGTGAAACTAAATGTAATTCAGCCCAGGAAATATTCAGGAGTCGGGAGAAGTCATTTCACGCAAACACACACACACACACACACACACTGTAAAAACAACATCTGCGTCCCTCAACTTCACCAAACAATGAAACTGAACTAAAATAGGCGTAACTGAATACATCAGCTTACGAGATGGAATAAATGAACCTTCTAATTAAGCTCAAGAGCACGAGTAAACACACACATGAACACCACACATTGCAAACACATGCACTGTACACGTAAACACACACGCTCAGTGAAACAAATGTTTTCCCCCGTCCTCTCCTGAGTACTGTCCTCTCTCTCTCCTCCCTGTGTGGAAGCACTTTACACTCCGCTCAGCATCCGCCAACAAAAGACCACCAGATGAGAGTCGGCAGCGCGCGGTGTGTCGACTATCTGCGACTTATAGCCTTTGCAGGTGCTCCTGTGAAGAATGGGCTTAAGTTTCTTTGTTCCCTCAAAGCACCTACACAGAAAGGGAAATAGTCTAAAAGCGCTAAATCATCCGAGGTGTAGCTGAACACCATTCATTATGTATGCTCCTGCCGCAGCCTGGAACTCTGCTCCGTTTGGCTCAGTATGCAACTGAAAGGCTCTGGCCTTTTGTTTTGCTTTTTTTTTGTTTTATTCTGGCCAACCGTCTTTAGACTGGACCTCGGTGGAATGCTGATGGCCCTGAATCAGCCGCTCCCTGCAGATGAACATTTACATAAGAACATTTACTAAAATGAACTCAGGCCTGCTCTCTGCACAAATCCAGGGTTATACCTCTTTATTTGCTAACATTTCTTCCACTTCAGCTTGAATACATTTGGCTCTAAGTGACTGTCAAAAAGTTTTCACAGATGCAGCAAAGTAGGAACTGTTGCCGTCGTGTTGGGTTTTTTTTTTTCCAAGTCAAAAAAAAATGGATGCCGCTGTCAGGACAGACTCTCTGAGGCGCCGACGGAAATCAAGTGTTTCACAGATGATGTTGGGGGGGCGGAGCTAAATAAACCTGAAACCTTGTCAGGACAGAGAGTGAGAGTTAGCATTAGCACAACCGCTAACACTGTGTCTGCCACATACAAGCTAACAAACAACATAAACAGAAAACTATGCTAACCGTTCTGATGCGTCTTCTAGCTGCTGATTTTGTTCACAACAATCTCAGAGTCTGCGTCTGACTGAGGCTCAAACGTCTCCTCCGCTAACCAGCACTGCGTTTTCACCAGCGGTGGTGGGCGGGGCACAAGCCCTGACCCAGATTTCTCTATGATGTTTTTTTTTCACTTTTTATGTAGGGAAACACATCCACTTGACTGTCTTTGATTTTTTATTTCAGAACCTGAAACGCGTGGCGGAGGTGTGGATGGACGAATACGCCGAGTACATCTACCAGCGCCGGCCCGAGTACCGCCACCTGTCGGCGGGAGACATGACGGTGCAGAAGGAGCTGAGGAACCGGCTCAACTGCAAGAGCTTCAAGTGGTTCATGAGCGATGTGGCCTGGGATCTGCCCAAACACTCCCCGCCGGTGGAGCCCCCCGCCGCCGCGTGGGGAGAGGTACGGTTACGAAACCGCTTTGACGAGATTGGTTAGATTGGTTTGACAGATCACAGGTAAGGTTGGAGGCGCGCAGCAATGACCCAGCTGAACTCAAAACTTGTAATTAACAGCTGGGATTGATCCTGAAAGGTTGTACATCTCTGGTTTCACAACATCATCAGTCAATCTGAATTTATTCGCTCAGCAAGATTCATCATCTCAGACATGTACTTCTAATGCTCTAATGCACACCTGACTGACAGGTGCGTGGGAGAATGAAGTCGTCTGATAATAATGTAATGAACTCCCACCCACTGTCAGCACTAATATGTTCATTTAAAGGAAGGTCGTCTATTTTCTTATTATTTCAGATGAAAAGAAAAACATCAGAGACAGAAGTAAGAGGAGAAACTATTTAAAAGAAAGCGGGAAAATAAAAATAAATAAAGATTGTCCCTTAGCTGAAAGCAAAGTTAAAAATAAAAAAAAGTTGAGCTATTGTTTGGAAATGTCAGCAGTTTCTACAGCAGCTTTTACTCTCTGGGAAACTTTTTTAATGCCTAAAGGCTCCTTCCCCAACTAACTAAGTCCGACTGAGGCAGATGGAGCAGCGTTCCTGAAGCTGGGAACAGGCAGGGCAACAGTGTGGAATGATCTGCAGGCAGCACGGACTGTGCATGGTGCAATAAAGTGCACCGGATACCAAGATGACCAACACAAGGCGCACATCATGTTCAATTCAACACAGGTGTTTTTGACCTACTGAAAAAAAAGAAATGAAATACCACTGAGAAGTATCCAAGTCGAAAGCAGAGGGGCGTGCTTCGAGCTGGAGATGGTGATAACAAAATTCCCAGTGGTAACAGCAGACAAGAATCTTGTGATGAAACATGTCTGCAATAACAACATTTTTTCCCCCTTCTCCTCCTGTAAACCACAAACTGCCGGGGCCAAGCCTCTGGGCGCTGCTGTGGATACTGAGCAGCGAGCTGAACACCCCAGAGCGCTCAGCAACGTACGCTCGTCTGTGTGCGACAGTCAGAGCAGTGGTCAGTGCACCGGTTAAGAAGGGACGAGTGAATGGATCTCTTCTATTTTGACTCCATGTGATCATGTGTTTGTGTTTTTGTTTTGTTTTTGTTTGTAGATACGAAACGTGGGCAGCGACATGTGTATGGAGATCAAACACTTTGTGTCGGGGAGCCCCATCCGCCTGGAGGGCTGTGTGAAGGGGCGGGGCGAGGTGGGCTGGAGTCATGGACAGGTGAGGGTCATTCTTTCTCCAGTAAATTTACTAATGGGGTTTTTCATTTCCTGTCCTGAGAGATTAGAGCTACTTGACATGTACAGTTATACAATTTGTTTATGTCGCATGGTTGATGCTCATTGGTCCTAATTATTTTTTCTGAACCGGTCACTGGGAAGCCAAAGAAGTTCACTTTGTTCAGCAGTTCCGTTCTAGTGGAATCCAGCTACTGTGGCCTAGTGAGAAATATTTCAGTAAATGTTGCTTGTACTGCCGTGAAATTTGATAGTGATATTTATGGCCCCCGAGAAGATGAGTCCTGTTAAAGCCTCTAATGATGCTCTCACTTTTCATCTTCTGCCCGGCCACTTGTTCAAAACTTCATTTCATGGGAGAATACTTCTAAAGTCAGTGACCAAATTCCCATCAGCTTCAGATGCTAATCCTAATTTTTTTTTTTTTTAAGCTAATATTCCAAGATGTGAAATGATTATCTTTTTATTCCAAAGCCTGGACGACTGCACATCAGACATGGATGTAGACAGCAGAGACGTGGGGTCTTTACATACTGCACTGTGTTCCAGACGTTAGTCGCCACGACGTACAGGTGGCACAGTCATGCGCGTTAGGTTGTGCAGGACGAGTAGATTAGGAAATTTATGCGTGGTTTTAATTTGGAATTCAGATGCTTAATGTTACCTGTCAACGCCAGACGCTACACGCGCTACGCGTTAGCATGTTATCAAAATATATGCATGTCAATATTCTGATGTTGCAACAAGCCCACAAGCTAATAGAAAATTGGTAGGTTACACTGTTGGTTACAGCTGAGATGTGTTCCCTGCAGGTGTTGACATTTGGTTGGAGGGAAGATATTCGAGTGGGCGACCCCATGCACACAAGGAAGGTTTGCTTTGACGCAGTCTCCCACAACAGCCCCGTCACCCTGTACGACTGCCACGGCATGAAGGGGAACCAGCTGTGGCGCTACAGGAAGGTACTGAGGACAGTGGAGACTGAGGGTTTGGAGTTGTACTACATGTAGAAAATAATGGGGGTTTTTTTCTGTTGAGGTTTCTTTGGTGAGTTAAGCATTGTTACGTTAATTAATGAATCATTTCAGCATTACTCTGGCCATCTGCTAACATCTAATTAAGTGTTGGGAAAAATTGAAAGATGCATAAACAGCAGATACAAGTTACACTTCACCAGCTCCATGTTCCTTTAAAGCCACTCTGTGAAGATTGTTTGTGTGTGTGATTTTAGTGTCAAGCTTTTGTTTGTACAAAAACATGTCAGTCGTGTTAAATTACTAAACAAATTGGTGCACCCTTAGGCCTTATATCTCAGTGTCTGACAGTCAGATTGTTTTGCAACCCTTGGCTTTAAATCTGTGCTAGTTATGGATCAAAAATGTATGAGATGACTGTGTAAGGTGTTACAACAACACACAAGTCAAAACCCTGATTTATTGTGACTAAATCTCATCAGAGACAGGAGGCTGTGTAAAATCAAGTTAATGAAAGATGGTAGAAACCATAGTTTGTGATCAATGTACACGATAGAATTAGAAAATTTAAGGCCTCAGTCCACAGAGAAATGCACACAGCCTGTATTCAGAAACTGAGCCTTAAAACCAGCCGTCAGGACTTCTGGAACTTTGTGATGTCACAACAAAGCAGTCACCAAGCCCCGCCCACCTGGACCCACCATCCAAACCTTGCAGGATTTGGTTTCTCTGAGTGTTTTTACCTGAAATCTGCTTTATTTTTATTGGATCACTCAAACAACAGTCAGCCAATCAGAAGAGAGGCTCAGAGCCTCCTCTCTTCTGATTGGCTCACCGACCTGTTGTTACTAGAGCTCCAGAGAGAAGCCTGAGAGAGGAGATGTAAAACTACACTGAGATGGTTTTTGGTTGTTAAAACCACAAATATATCTTCTTATGGATCAACACTTCAAAATAAAACACAGAAGAAGAAAAAGAAAATATGGAGCTTTTAAAGAGATGTTCCGGGCTTCCTGTTTTTTGAAGACTTAAAGATATCTGCACTCTTTACACCATTATGAATAGTTTAGAAAAACGTTTTCAAGGTCAAGGCTGAAGAACAAAAAAGCTAAACACTTCATCTACAACAGTCAGATGTCACAATGTTCAAGCATTGTTTTGAAGCTTTATCAATATATTGAATAGAACAAAACATCCTGTTTTTGCAAAGACATAAGGTCGATCGCAGCATCTGGGTCGTCTCGGATCATATTCCAAAGAAAGGACACCTAATGTTTCTTTATTCGTCAGCAAAGAGGGGCCTTACTGAACCATTTCAGCTTTTTTTTTTGCTTTATTTCAAGATAATTTTTTTTTTCCAAAACAAAACACTCAGGACCTTTAACCACAGTGAAGAGCACTTCATGAAGAGCTGCATCCTGCTGCGCCACGTGACTTAGAAAGGTCTCTTTTGGTGAGCAGCAATGAGCGTGACTCACGAGAAACAAGCAAACATATTGATTTAACAAACCTCAGAGGCTGTGGACCTGACTCAGTTTAGCAACTGGTTTCCAGCAGGTTTCCTCATGTCCCACACAGTGTGAACAAAGAGCGATGAAACGGCAGAGACGAGACACACAGGGAACATTACTGAAGACCCAGATAGATAAAAACATTTTCATGTATAGAGGTATTGAGTTTTACCCTGTGTAGTAATGACACAGAGCAGCACTGTGGGAAACAAAAGGACAAACAATTAACCCAAAAACCAGTTGACTTAGGCTCTTCTCTTTCTCACTGCCCTTCCTCCAGGACAAGAGCCTGTATCACCCCGTCAGTAACAGCTGCATCGACAGCAGCCCGAGCGAGCGGCGGGGCTTCATGAACACGTGCGACCCCTCCTCCCCGAGCCAGCAGTGGCTGTTCGAGAGGACCAACGCCACCGTGCTGGAGCACTTCAACCAGGGCGCCAACTGAGGGCACTGGGCGGCGAGATGAGGCGTCTTCCAAAGAAAAAAAGGTCATGGAACAATGGTCACCTCTGATCAGGTGAGTACAACGGTAACCTCGGTTTTACCGACTTTGTGAGGAGCAAAACTGCTCTTGTTCGTTGTTTTAGAATATTGATGACGTTTAGAGGGACTTAGACGTGAAACCATGAATTAAAACTTATATAAAGCTTGTATTCCTTTGCTTAATAATACTATTAATGATATTTTTTAACTGTTTTTGGAGAGGAAACATGATCTTGTACTGCGTTGATCAGATAACCCAGCAGCGGCGCAAATTCAGACTGTATCTAGTGTTGTTATGTTTTTATATGAACAAGCAATCACAGCCACACCCACTCAGGAGACAGGAAGTGGGCGACGTCACAGAGTCTACGTCTACCATCTTTATTTAGAGTTTGTGGTGTTAATCTACAGCTCATAATAATCCGTAACAAATGCACCTTTTATTCTGAGTAACGTTTGCTGAAAACTACAGTGCAGCTGTTTGACTGTATCTACAGCGGGCTCCATTTCCCTTTGTGTGGGATTTGTTCACAATGAGAAGAATAAGATCATTTACATAAGATCTATAGAGAGTTATATAAACTTCCATAACTCAGCTTGTTGTCTGGTCCAAACAGCACGTTGTCTGAGCTGCTACCAGCTGGTGATCTCTCCTGTTTCCCCCTGTTGCCCAGATGAGACTGGAAGCTACAAATGAACAACATGCTGCTTTAGAAACATTCCCCGTGGCGGAGCGGTGATCCAGTGCACCGGCTGAGGGCTCCGAGTGCTGGTCGGACCACACACACAGCGAACATCCAGAATCCAATCATACAGCGTGAGCTCGTGAGGAGGAAGGAGGTAAAAGAAAGACGCGCTCGCCTGAGCACGAATCCCACCGACAGCTGATTTATTCTCATCTGACAATTAAAAAAAAAAAAAAAAAAAAGGTTCTCCATTGACTGTCTGTATTCTGTCCTTCTGCAGGCTGGGACAACCACAATGAAACCAAGTGTCCTGTGGAAATCCAACCAAAATAAAACTGCACTCTGGACCTCAAGAATTTACAAGACAAACATTTGGAAAGATGCTCCTTTCTTTCATGGCTGGTTTGAATCTGTCAAACAGACTCTGCTGGACTTAATGGATTATCTTTTCTTTGGCCTCTTTTAACCCCGCCTTTTCTACTGTTGCCTTACAACTTCCAAGAACAGGACACGCCTGCTCTTTCTTTTCGTCGGTGGTGCCAAACACTTTTTGAAATCCGTTCCTCAATGGAAACTGGTGGGGAAAAAAAGCATCAAACATATGTTGAACAGTTACTCCTGCACAGTGTGCAGATGTACTGCAAAAATATCTCTTTTTTTTAATCTTGTACAGACTCATCTTGAAAGTACAAATATTTTTTCTACTGTGTAATAAAGCAAAAAAAAAAAAAATGACATGAATTGTGTCTATTTCTTTCCCAAGAAGATTTTTTTTAAAGCTTAAAATATTTTTTGCTCTGTGACAGTTTACAAGTAACGTACTGCTCACACATGTTAATGTTATCCAGATCATCCTCAGGCACAAACATCACTAACATCGCATCATATTACATATGTACACATACACACACACACATCTCTAAATGATGGCTGCTGGCTGTGACCCCAGGTTACATAATATTTTCTCATTTCTCTCAAGGAAATGTAAAGTAACTTTAAAGGTCTCATTTTATATAAAGGTCTGTGTCCATGTGTAGTGTGATTATAGATCAGGTCTAGCTTCTATATTAATACTGTGAAAGTATCAAAGCCTCAGTCCACAGAGAAATGCACACAGCCTGTATTCAGAAACTGAGCCTTAAAACCAGCCGTCAGGACTTCTGGAACTTTGTGATGTCACAACAAAGCAGTCACCAAGCCCCGCCCACCTGGACCCACCATCCAAACCTTGCAGGATTTGGTTTCTCTGAGTGTTTTACCTGAAATCTGCTTTATTTTTATTGGA
The DNA here is from genome assembly GCF_002260705.1 of Seriola dumerili. Classification (NCBI taxonomy): domain Eukaryota; kingdom Metazoa; phylum Chordata; class Actinopteri; order Carangiformes; family Carangidae; genus Seriola; species Seriola dumerili. Next base: position 201,426 of record NW_019174341.1, read on the forward strand.
TCACTCAGAAAACAATCAGCCAATCAGAAGAGAGGCTCAGAGCCTCCTCTCTTCTGATTGGCTCACAAAACTACACTGAGATGAACCACAAATATATCTTCTCATGGATCAAAACTTCAAAATAAAACACAGGAAAGTGTAAAATAAGGGACCATTTAAAAGAGTTATAAACAAATAAATACAATTAAAACTGCAACTGAGCTGAGGTCATCAGAGCTGAGGATGGATGTCACTGGTAGAGAAAATATAAATATAAATTATCATGCAGCCTCTGCTACACCAGTGCTGTGTATGTGACCACCCAGGTCCTTGACTCAGTACCTGGATATGAGCACAGACATCTTATTGAAAATCTGATAAAACGGAGGTCACACAAACTCATCATCTCTGCTCAGGCTGGAGATGAAACCTGCACAGCGAGCTTAACATTTCCCCACAAAGGACAGCAGCTGCCGAAGCCCAAAGTTCATTTACCACATCCACTTTTTTTATTGACAGAGTGAGTCATCTACCTGAGTGGTAAATCCAATACCCAAGTATGAGTCTGGGGATCTTATTGGCTCTCTAATGCCACCAAGGTCAAACAAACAAACAGTGGAAGCCACTGCATACATTACCCTAACCTTGGTCTTGTATTGCAATAAGGGAAGAAAACATAATAATAATAAAACAGGTCCAATCACCAGACTGCTCATATCAGTCTGAATACACTGAATACATAAGAGCTAAGGAATATCAGGTTTCCTTAAACTGTTAATGTTAAAGTATTTCAGGTTTTCTCCTTAAGTTGTTCTTAAACTTAAGGAATCACTTAAAGTCAGTTGCAAAAGACCTTAGCAACCAAACAAAAGAAAACTAAAGGTACCTGTGACGCAGTGTGGGGGAACTGAAAGGGCATCTTTAATGATGAGGAATTGATTTTACATTACAGATTTGACTGGCAGTCATTCCCTGAAGTAACTCCCTCAGCTAAGGAAAAATTAAACTTTAAGGTTCATACTTAAGTGGGTTGGTCGGATGAGTTTCCTCCGTGGGGCGGCTTGGCTTCGAGATCGGCTGAGGAGCTCTGACACCCGGAGGGAGCTCGGAGTAGAGTCGCTGCTCCTTCATGTTGAAAGGAGCCAGTTGAGGTGGTTCAGGCATCTGATTAGGATTCCTCCTGGGCTCCTTTCTTTGGAGGATTTCTGGGTACGTCTCACTGGGAAAAGACCCCGGGGGAAGACCCAGAACTCGCTGGAGGGATTGAATATCCCATCTGGCCCGGGAACGTCTCAGGATCCCCCAGGAGCAGCTGGAAAGTGCTGCTGGAGAGTCTGGAATAACCCGCTGAGCCTGCTGCCATTGCAACCTGACCCCGGATAAGCAGAAGAAAACGGATGGATGGATGGATGGATGGATGGATGTCATATGTAAGTAGAAAAACCTAAGGTGTTTTGTGCAACCGGCCCCTGAGACCTACAAGACCTCAGAAGGTGCCCTGTGGTTTCTGTGGGCAGCAGATCTTTGAAGTCTCCCTCCTCAGACCACTGTCGGTAGATTCTCACCACTGCTGACCTCAGTCGCCCCCCCCCAGGCCTCTGCCTAAGGGTGATGCTCCAACCCGCTTGTCTGGCCATAATGATTTGCTTCTTGTCGGAGTGGTTCACATCTTCCCACCTGCCCATTTCTCCGGCATCCAACACGTCGACTCTGTGAACTGACTGTTCACTCTCCACCTAGTGTATCTGAGACGTTGACATGTGCTGTTGCCACGAGATAAGTAACGTTATCCGTTTGATCTGTGAGAGGTCGTGATGTCTCGGCTCATTGGTGTGCATACAGAGCAGCTAAAAGAAGCTGCGGTGAATTAGATGAGTCATTTCAGCTACCACGAGTACAAGTAAATGGGCAATTGAACCCGTATAAAGAAATGTCAAGGTTTAAGAGACACCTGCGTGGGAGAGAGATGAAGAAAAAACAAAAAAGACTTTCTTGAACATAATGTTAATTTTGGAGCTGTTCATTACTTAGTACATGAATCCTCCAGAGTTTATCCAGGTCTCTCCCCGGTGTCGTGTTTTCAACTTGTTTAACCAGAATCTGTGAAGAAAATCCTGCATTTGTCGACAGTTATTCATTCACACACAAAAATGAAATAAATCAACTCTTTTCCTGCTGATAGACGGCGTGTGTTGTGTTTGTACTCATCATGTTCAAGCTCACAGTGGCAGAGACCTTTTGGTTAAGGTCAGAACATCAGTCTGGTTTGGGTGGAGTTCCTGTTTCATAGAGAGTGAAATGAATTTACTTGAATCACCTCCTGGTGGTGGTTTCCTTCACTGTGACGTCACAGTGAAGTTTGACCTTTGACCCTTTGGATATAAAATGCCATTACCTCATCTTATCCTTATAGACAGTTACATTGTGTCATAATTAGTGAATGAATTTGTGAGTTATGGCTGCAAATGTGTTTTGTGAGGTCAAAGTAGTTGTTCACTGAGGAGTTGGTGCAGATTTAACAATTATGCAAGTTTTCAAAATGTCTTTTTTTCACCAAAGATTCAGTACTTTATTGTGAAAAACCTTCCTGCACCTCTCTCACTGCTGTCTCACTACTTTAGCTCCTTCATTTCTTTTGTGCATTGCGTTGAGGGACAAAGGCGTCCATCGTCAGCACACTGAGAAGACGTCACGTAAGTTTAGTCGTGGAATTAAAAATCCAGATAAAGAATCTGTATTTTCCTCTCTTTAAAGGTAAAGAATTATCAGAGATTGCATTGACTGCTCACTTATGAAAAGATGAAGATAAACATCAAGGAAAAACCATCATCCTCTGAGGCTCTTTGTCTGGCTTTAGAAATCTGAATGGCTGCATGTGCTTTAATGATGGCTGAAATCCACAGCACTGGGCTTTTCCACACAATTAATTCAAGGTTTAAGAAAAATAATGGTAGACATCATAATTGGTTTTGCTGCTCTGAAGTGAAATTGGGTTGAAGTGACAGGCTGGCGCGTGTTTTGATTAAGCAGAATATTTCCACTCACTCTCTGCTCCTCGTTGTGAGTGCCAATTGAAAAAGACATGCTTCAACTTTGACCACTTGAGCTTTAAAAACAGATGCAGAGTTTTACAAAAGGGGAAGAGACCGGCTGTCATTTAAATTCCATTTCCAGCTCCACGTTTGCCTCCATCATATTATGACCCTGCAAATTGCACTCTCTCCTTTTGATGATCAGGCAGCATGAAATGGAAAGACAGATGTGAACTGGAGACAAAAACTGAAACAAACAAAACAAAAAAAAAATGCTAATTGAATCCTGCCCTGAAAAATAGAACAATTTCCCTCCTCTAGTGTCAACTTTTATCTTTCACATCTGGAAAAAATGTTTACAGAAATAGGTCAGAATGAAAAGCACATTATTAGCGCGTGTGTTAACCAGGGTAATAGAAGTATTAGTCGCATGTTGGAGATAAAACTGAAAGGAGTCCTCGGATGAACCACAACTCCTGGTGAGAATGAAGGCTCCTCTCTCTCTCTCTCTCTCTCTCTCTCTCTGGGGAGACGCTTGCTGCCAGCGTGACTAATATCCAAACGCTCCTCCTGGCGTCTGATTGGCTCAGTCCAGGGAAGCAGGAGAGGTGTGACAGGCCTGCTCTGCTCATAACCTATCAGCTGAATAATTACAGCTAACCTGCTTCTCCACAGGGCTTCGCTGCTATAAACGGCCCTGCTGTCACTCGCTAATGGAAAATCACGGCAGTGGCAGCGTTGCAGCGGCAGGCTCGGGGTCACAGGGGACCTGGGTCGACGTATTCGGGTCAAATCCTTTAACATGCTTCACTGTTTAAGAAAAAAAAGGCAGGTCAGAGCTTTTTGGAGGTGGTGATATTTAACACTTCCTCCTACCATCTTGAAGTCCAGTGAAATCAGATTGTAAATTACATGTCCCATGCTGCACTATACGTCTTTGGTGTGATGAAGGCTTGGTTTTCAGTTCCGTTCGGGATACCATTGCTTTTCTGAATACATTAATGTAGAACTAATATGCACATCAGTTAGTTTAACTTAGCATAAAACAGGTTAGCCTTCTTGCTAATTCTTTCTTCCTTCCATGTTCCCATGCTTCTAGAGAAGAAACATGGACCTCGGTTGCTGAACAAGCAACCGAAAGAACATTCATCAGGAGAAATATAGGCTACGCTGCGAACACCAGTTTGTGGGCTGGATAGCTAATTACGCTGCTGCTCAGCCTGAATTTTGAACACCCAGAGATGTAGCATCCGATTTCAAGAATGGTCAGTTTAGATGCTATATTGTGTGATATTTACTCATTTATACAGCTGCTAACAAAACACTTATTTTTGTATTATATATTTTATATTTATCCCCATAGATTTTTACATTCCATCAAAGCTAAGCTATCAAACACAGCGATATTTCTCCAGAGATTTTTTCCCGATTGAAATGAACTTTGATGCAGATGTTTGACTTTAAAAAACAGATGATTTTGTCATTTCAGTTGAACTACAGGGGAAGCATTTTGTTAATATACACCATGTGGCCTGCTACACTAAATACTGCTTAATGCTACAGGCACCTAAAAGCTACAGATTCTGAATTAGTGTGTATGAATGAAGCTATATCTGAAGTTGTGCTGATCCCTGATCCCTCGTCTCCTCTTGGAGTAGCATGGTTTTAACAATATCATGTCAAAGTTAAATGTCTGTCATCCTTCATGTTGTTTTCACTCCTTCAACATAAGAGCTTGTCCTTCAGTCTGCATGTTTTTATCATCATCCCTCCAACTGTGAGGCGAATGATTTTTTTCCACCCCGCAGTTCGTCTGAGGCTCCGTCACTTAGTTAAATACCTGGTGTTATATTTACATAAACCCATTCAGCCCGGGTGAGTAAATCGCTGACTTGAGCCGCAGAGAAATCAACGGCGCGTTTTGACAAGGACGTGCAAAACTGCAGCTCATTGTACCGCCGTCAGTTACTCGCTGCTTTTTCCGAGACACGCACATGCTGCTGTCACTTCTGTCTTTGAACAGATTTATACAGCCAGCTATATATTCTGTTCAGGTTGCCTGCGCCAGGCACATGTCCAAAAGCAGCTCGTTTACAGGAGCCAAGCTGCTCTTCACCGACGCTTCACAGGAGAGAAAGCCGTAAAAAATGTCAGCTGGAAACTAGAGTTTACAGAACAACGTCCTCACTGGTGTTTTTGCCTCTTGTAGTCCAGTTGCTACAAATCAGCTTTTTACTGCTGTAATATAGTTGTGTTTTTTCAAGTTCAGTGGTCTATCACAGTGAGCATCATGTCTGCAAGAACAGTGAGCAGCACTACAAGAGATAATGTATAATTTATGTTGTGTTACTTGTTAGTCAGATCAGGCTTTCAGACATCCACACTAAATCTGAAAAACCACAGGCTGTTTTCGTGGTCCACAGTAAAATGCAGTGGCGAACCGTGAATGCTAGAGCCGTGCCTTCAACTGGGGCGCTTTAGGTGCGTCTGTTTTCGTCAATTTGTTGCCTACAAATTGGAAGTGTCCCCGCAATGTTCTGGTGAGTTTTCACCCCGGAAGGGTCGAGTGTAGAAAGCAAGCGAACCCCTGCGTGACACCTCTGGCCTCGAGTCTTCGGGAAGGCCTCGGGCAGTTCCACTGGTTTCACCCACTATGAATCACGATGTGATTTTGTGGTTAACTCACCTGCCACTTTCCGATCTGTTCCCCACTGGTGAAATGCCTCACAACGGGAAAATCGTGAAATCTTTTTATTCCTCCTCATTCAGTATCACAGTGGGACAATCAACTTGTTAAACGTCCATTTTGTCCCTTCTCCCTCCAATCAGAGCGTCTTTAAGGATGTTAGACAGGGTGTTGTACGCTGTGCGGACTGTGAAGCCCCATGAAGCAAATTTTATGATGTTTGATTTTGCACTGTACAAATAGAATTTGTCCTGGTTTGACCTATCCTGTGTTTTAGCACAGCCAATCTGATGATGTAATTGTATCTAATGGTTGAAAATCAAGCTAACGATAGCATGAGACTCCAAAACAAACCACTCTGATGCCACCCCTCCTTCTCTCTGTTCACCTAGGATGTGTTCGCTGTCTTAGCTAATGCAGGAATCGAGAGTTGTGTGAGCCCCCACCCCTGACTTTTGACAGAAGCCTTTGACCTCTCCACATTAAGATGTGTTTTGGAGAACATTTCAATTAAAAATATCAGAACAAGTTTAGATAATAATGCTGATGTTTTACCCTTTATTTTATTCCTTCCTAATGAGTGATGAGAACCGCTGTGGCTGGTGGATAACAGCAAATGCCACCTTCTTCTAGTGTGTCTCTCTGATTGTCCAGAGACAATTATGACCAGGGTCACATGAGGTCACATGCTGTGAGGTACATTCCCTGCCTGGGTTTTATCATGTTATATTACTGATTTGACATTCTACCAACTGCATCCCCTGACAACCACTGTACTGTATGCAGCCAAAAACAACAAGTCAGAAACTCCCACCGCTGCCACGCCGGAGATAATCAGAAAGCCTGGAGAAGACATCCCGTGTGAAAGCATCTGCCAGCCAGGGGAGAATCAAAGCCTGTTCCCGTTTCCAGTTCCTCTGCAGAGCGGCACGATATTCATGAAGACAACAGAACAAAACAGGAGAAAGAATGACGACACCGCAGCTGTGTGAGCAAACAGCCTTTAGGATTCTCAATGACACATGGAGGGAGCAGCAAGTGAAAGAACTCCACATTCACAGAAACACAAGCGAGAGTGAGTTGTGTGAGCTATTTTGAGAATCTTCCTGTGCGAGTGACTCGTCATAAAACACACAAGGATGGCAGTGTCAGTTCGCCAAAACCCCTCAGGTAGTAGCGTTGGTATTTTGCTCTTAGATTTGGCACGATCCCCAGAGGAGACGCCCTGACATTTCATCTAGTGTCAACATCAGGTCAACATGTCTCACCAGCAGTGATCACTGAAAGACTCTGGGTTTAGAAGACATTTAGTGGTCAGATTGCATTTGATATTGATTGATTGAGGACGACCCCTAATGTTTTCGTTGACCTGATGCTCGTCTTCAAAACAATGTTTTCTATATGCAAATAGAAAAGAGAAAAATCTAACGGGGCGATTGCCATGAAATTTACGGAGCATATGACTTTAGAAGAAAATGGATGACTGGTCTCACTCTGTTTATGTATCGTGATCAGATGGGCAGTTTTTCATTAACCTTTCATAGCACATTGTGAATGAGTCACATTGATGTGTATGACCAAATTATGAATCCTATAAAATCGACCCTCAATAAACTTTATATTCTCTCAGAGTCTTACCACTGGTGAGGCTCTTAAAATAGAAAAGTCGCCAATATATTGTCCTTTTAAATACAATGGGATGTTATGAACATTAAAGGTCTAAAAAAATCACAGTCACGTTTTGCTGTACCAACAAACACTAGCATTTAGTTCACATGATCTTGTATTATTCGCCTACTTATAATGCAGCAGATATTCAACTCTTCAAAAGGATAAATTATATAAATGAGGGGGAGATTGTGACTCTCACATTTGATTGGGGGCTCTGAGTAGACTGAGTGTACTGTGGAGTGATATCTGCTAAATTAGGCCAATCTGCAGACGAAAGCAGCGGCATTCTTCACCCAACTGAACAGGGCGGGTGGAGCCGAGATGGATGTGAAGCCCGGGTTTCTGAGATCACACAGAAGTGCTCACTTGAAAGCCGGAGAGCTGAAAAGGAAACACTTTTCTTTCTGCACCCCTGAGATGCCTCTATCATTTAAATTCCATTTCATCTTGTTTAAAGTCACATCTTATGGCATGTGGTGTGCTCAATGCTAAATTTGAGTCATTTATCTAAATGCTCGGGGGGTTTTTATGTGATAGAATGATGACACCTAAAGAAAAACCCACCCTCTCACCTTGTTATTTATCGTCGCTTTGTGACGTTCACCGCAATCCAGGAGGTATTTTTCTGATAAAGTGGTATAATTTACTGTCTGTGTACCCATTTACACTCAAATCTGCCTCATGCACTTCTACTTCAGTTGGTAATTTCCTACATTTCCCAGAGTGCCCTTTATAAATCCCCATACATTTGGCATGTAATGCCTTCAGCAACACATGTAGCCAAATAAATCAGAAGTGATAGATCACTACTCTGGGTGGAAAAATGGTCTCTGTGCTTTTTCTATCATGGATTTATAATGGTGGTTGAACAATGGTACAAGATGGCAGCTCTAGCAAGGAACTCAATATTCACTTTTCCCATTTTCTTCAAAATGTGACTGAGGGGATTTCTGTCGACTCATATCGCCTCTGACTCCTCCTTACTCTTCCTCCAAGTCTAGTTTTGAATTCATTTTGGATAACTGATATATTTTATTGATCTGCTGAATCCTTTCACATTCTGTAACCCAGGCAACCCCAGGCTGATTATGATCAATCCATACGCTGATTTTCTCAACCCACATTTGCCCTCTCTGCTCCTCTCTACAAACACAGACTTTCATGCTTGGCCCACATCCTCATTTCCATCTGTCTCTCGTCCATCCACTGAAGGTAATTACTCATTTCACATCAAGTCCTCAAAGCACAGAGGTGCTCATTCCTCTAACAATAGAATCAATCACAGGTAGTAAAAGAAAAAGAATATAGTAAAATATGGTAATTCATTCTTTCAAAGAAAGGCCATCAGAGACAATCTATAATGAAAGGGTCAGAGAACAGAAGAAACAGCACATTGTCTTCATTTTAATTTCATTTCATTGGACAAGCAAGCCACTGAAAGCCAAATGTTCAGATAATCAGAGCTACAGTATGTACTTAAAAGGAGCTATTTTTAAGTTTTGCTATTGCCACATAACCAGTGTTAGCATTAATAGCCATTTACTCACCAGTCTAGAAGAAAAGTGAGTTCAGCATCAAACTTCATTCCTTTACTCACCAACAGCTGTCTCCAGAGGTGGAAAGCAACACCAATGTTAACTCTTGTCTCTATTGCGTCTTTTCTTCTACTAAAGTTAACAAGCTAACCAGCTAGCCCCGTCACTTTCAATGTCAAGTGGCAATCACCATAACCCATTTTTATGCCTTACTATACTATGATGTTTTGATGACTTTATATGCCTTACTATGCTATGATATTTTTATGCATTACTATACTACGATGTTTTTAGGACTTTTTGTGTCTTACTATACTATGATGTTTATAAGCCTTACTATACTATGATGTTTTTATGACTTTATATGCCTTACTATACTATGATGTTTTATGCCTTACTATACTATGATGTTTTTAGGACTTTTATGTCTTACTATACTATGATGTTTTGTGCTTTACTATACTATGATGTTTTTAGGACTTTGTATGCCTTACTGTACTATGATTTTTTTAATGACTTTATGTGCTTTACTATACTATGATATTTTTATGACTTTTTATGGCTTACTATATTATGATGTTTTTATGCCTTTTTATGCCTTACTATTTTATTGTGTTTTCATGACTTAATATACTATAATGTTTTTATGCCTTACTATACCATGATGTTTTTATGACTTTTTATGCCTTACTATTCTATGGTGTTTTTATGACTTAATATACTATGATGTTTTTACGACTTTATATGCCTTACTATACTGTGACATTTTTATGGCTTTTCATGGCTTATTATATTATGAAATTTTTATGACTTTTTATGGCATACAATAATATGAGATTTTTATGACATTTCATTCCTTACTATTGTATGATGTTTTTATGCCTTACTATATTATGATGTTTTTATGTCTTACTATACTATGATGTTTTGTGCTTTACTATACTATGATGTTTTTATTACTTTTTATGCCTTACTATACTAAGGTGTTTTTATGACTTAATATACTATGACGTTTTTATGCCGTAGTATACTATGATGTTTTTATGGCTTTATATACCTTACTATACTGTGATGTTTTTATACCTTACTATATTATGATGTTTTTATGACTTTTTATGACTTTTTATGCCTTATGATGGTTTATGACTTTTTATGACTTTGTATGCCTTAAAATACTATTATGTTTTTATGACTTTTTATGACTTTGTATGCCTTATGATGTTTTATGACTTTTCATGCCTTACTATAGTATGATGTTTTTATGACTTTACATGCCTTACTATACTAGAATGTTTTCATGCCTTTATATGCCTTACTATTTTTGTGTCTTACTATACTATGATGTTTTATGACTTTTTTGCCTTACTATTCTATGATGTTTTCATGACTTTTTATGACTTTATATGTCTTAAAATATATGATGTTTTCATGACTTTATATGCATTACTATACTATGATGTTTTTATGACTTTATATGCCTTAAAATACTATGATGTTTTTATGCCTTACTATACTATAACATTTTTTGACATTTTATGATTTACTATACTATGACCTTTTTATGAATTTTCATGCCTTACTATTCTATGATGTTTTTATGACTTTTTATGCCTTACTATACTATGATGTTTTTTATGCTTTACTATACTATGATGTTTTTTATGCCTTACTATACTATGATGTTTTCTGCCTTACTATACTATGATTTTTTTATGACTTTTCATGCCTTACTATACTATGATTGTTTTTCGAACTTTTTATGCCTTACTATTCTATGGTGTTTTTATGACTTAATGTCCTTTACTATACTATAATGTTTTTTATGCCTTACTATACTATGATGTTTTTGTGACTTTATGTGCGCTACTATACTATGCTGTTTTTATAACTTATATGCCTTACTATACTATGACATTTTTATGACTTTTTATGCCTTATTATACTATGATGTTTTTATGACTTTATATGCCTTACTATACTATGATGTTGTAATGAATTACTATACTATGTCATTTTTTTCATGATTTCATTTGCCTTACTATACTGAGCCAAGCACCAAAGTCTTTTCCTTCTGTTCACAATAAATTTGATTTTGCTTCAATTTTCGTGCTTTATTGTTCCTCTTATGAATCTCTCCTGATTGAACTAAATAAAATGATATCTCTTACTATACTATGATTTTAATGCTATAACATAACTATAACATGACGTTTTTATGATTACGATGATGACGTATTATGACATTTTTTTGGCTTTCTATGCCTTACTATTATGACATTTTTGTTGACTTTTTATGACTTACTATGACATTTTTATGACTTTTTATACCTTATTACACTATGAAATTTTTTTTCACTTTCTATGCCTTACTATTATGACATGTTTATGACTTTTTTTGACTTACTATCCTATGACGTTATTATGTCTTAATATACTATGAGATTTTTATAAATTTTTATGCCATTAGATTAGGACGCTTTTAGTCCTTTTTTATGCCTTAATATACTATGAGATTTTTATAAATTTTTATGCCATTAGATTAGGATGCTTTTAGTCCTTTTTTATGCCTAATATACTATGATGTTTTTATGACTTTTTTTGTCTTACTATTCTATGATGTTTTTTATGCTTGACTATACTACAATCTTTTTTGCCTTACTATACCATGATGTTTTTATGACTTTTTTTTGACTTACTATAATATGACATTTTTGTCTTTTTTTTTTTCCTCCTATACTATGACATTTTTCTGACTTTTTATGCCTTACTATAATATAATTTTTTTGCCTTACTATATATACAATGACATTTTTAATGACTTTTTTTGACTTATTATACTATGACGTTTTTATGACTTTTAATGCCTTACTATACTATGACTTTTTTTTTTGCCTAACTATACTATGAACTTTTTATGACTTTTTATGCCTTCCCATAATAAAGTTTTTTTTGCTTTTTTTTTTTTCATTTTTTTTATTTTTTTGACTTTGTGACATTGTCATAACGTTTTATGCCTCACTATACTATCATTTTTTTATGCCTTACTATACTATGACCGTTTTATGACTTTTTAGTAAAACATGACATTTTTCTGACTTTTTTTGACTTACTATAATATATATTTTTTTCCTTACTATATATACTGATGTTTTTTTTTATGACTTTTTGTTCCTTACTATAATATACATTTTCTTTTGACTTACTATACTATGACGTTTTACATGACTTTTTATGCCTCACTATAAAATAAATCTTTTTATGATTTTTTATGCCTTACTATGATATACTTTTTTTTTCCTCACTATACTATGACGTTATGACTTTTTTTTATATACTATGACGTTCTTATGACTTTTCATGCGTTACTATAATATACTTTTTTTCCGCTTTTTTTTTTTACTTTTTCTGACTTACTATGCTATGACATTGTCATAACGTTTTATGCCTCACTATACTATAATTTTTTTATGCCTTGCTATACTATGACCTTTTTATGACTTTTTATGCCTTCCTATGATATAGTTTCTTTCGCTTTTTTTTTTTTACTTTTAATGCCTTACTTTACTATAGCATCTTTATGACATACTATACTATGACTTTTTTTTTTTTTACTTTTTTTGACTTACTATTTTATGCCTCACTATACTATGATTTTTTTATGCTTTACTATACTATGAGCTTTTCATGACTTTTTTGACTTACTATACTATGAATTTTTCTGAAATTTTTTGACTTACTATAATATGACATTTTTGTGACTTTTTATGCCTTACTATAAAATACTATTTTTTTTGCATAACTATACTGTGACCTTTTTATGACTTATGACTCTTATGAATTCCTATAATATAGTTTATTTCGCTTTTTTTTTTTAAACTTTTTTTGATTTACTATGCTATGACATTGTCATAACGTTTTATGCCTCACTATACTATAATTTTTTATGCCTTACTATACTATGACCTTTTTATGGCTTTTCATGGCTAAGTAAAACATGATATTTTCATGACTTTTTTGACTTACTATACTATGACGTTTTTATGATTTTTTTTTACCTTATTATAATATGACATTTTTATGACTTTTTTTGACTTACTATACTATGATGTTTTTGTGACTTTTGTTTTGACTTACTATAATATGACATTTTTTTTACTTTTTTTGACTTACTATACTATGACATTTTTATGACTTTTTATGCCTTCCTATAATAAAGTTTTTTTGCTTTTTTTAAAAAAAAATTTGACTTACTATACTATGACGTTTTTTGGGGGTTTTTTTTGCCCTACTATACTATGACGTTTTTATGACTTTTTTTGACTAACTATAATATTACATTTTCATGACTTTTTAAGCCTTACTCTAATATAAAAAAATGTTTGCCTTAGTAGACCATGACTTTTTTTTACTTTTTTTTGTCTTACTATACTATGACATTTTTGTGACTTTTGTTTTCACTTAATATAATATGACATTTTTATGACTTTTTTTGACTTACTATACTATGACGTTTTTGTGACTTTTTTTTTGCCTTACTTTAGTATGACATTTTTATGACTCTTTGTGCCTTATTATAATAAACATTTTTTATGACTTTTTAAGCCTTACTGTAATATAAATTTTTTTTGCCTTACTATACCATGACTTTTTTTTTGCCTTACTATACTATGACATTTTTATGACTTTTTTTGACTTACTATACTATGACCTTTTTATGACTTTTTTATTTGACTTCCTATAATAAAGGTTTTTTTGCTTTTTTTTTTTAAAAATTTGACTTACTATACTTTGACGTTTTTATGACTTTTTTTGACTAACTATAATATTACATTTTTATGACTTTTTTTGACTTACTATTGTATGTCTTTTTTATGACTCTTTGTGCCTTACTATAATAAACATTTTTATGACTTTTTAAGCCTTACTCTAATATAAAAAAATGTTTGCCTTACTAGACCATGACTTTTTTTTACTTTTTTTGCCTTACTATACTATGACATTTTTATGACTTTTTTGACTTATTATACCATGAATTTTTTTTATGATTTTTTTTTACTTATTATAGTATGACATTTTTATGACTTTTCATGCCTTACTATAATAAAGTTTTTTTCGCTTTTTTAAAAAGAAATTTTTGACTTACTTTACTGTGACATTGTCATAACGTTTTATGCCTCACTATACTGTAATTTTTTTATGCCTTACTATACTATGACCTTTTTATGGCTTTTCATGGCTAAGTAAAACATGATATTTTCATGACTTTTTTGACTTACTATACTATGACGTTTTTGTGACTTTTGTTTTGACTTACTATACTATGACCTTTTTATGACTTTTTATGCCTTCCTATAATAAAGGTTTTTTTGCTTTTTTTAAAAAAAAATTTGACTTACTATACTATGACGTTTTTTGGGGGTTTTTTTTGTCCTACTATACTATGACGTTTCTATGACTTTTTTTGACTAACTATAATATTACATTTTCATGACTTTTTAAGCCTAACTCTAATACAAAAAAATGTTTGCCTTACTAGACCATGACTTTTTTTTAACTTTTTTTTGCCTTACTATACTATGACATTTTTATGACTTTTTTTGACTTATTATACCATGACATTTTTTTATGATTTTTTTTTACTCATTATAATATGACATTTTTATGATTTTTTTTGACTTACTATACTATGACGTTTTTATGACTTTTGTTTTGACTTACTATAATATGACATTTTTATGACTTTTTTTGACTTACTATACTCTGACGTTTTTATGATTTTTTTTGACTTATTATAATATGACTTTTTTTGACTTACTATACTTTGACGTTTTTGTGACTTTTTTTTTGCCTTACTTTAGTATGACATTTTTATGACTCTTTGTGCCTTACTATACTATGATATTTTTATGACTTTTCATGACTTACTATAATAAAGTTTTTTTCGCTTTTTTAAAAAGAAATTTTTGACTTACTATACTATGACATTGTCATAACGTTTTATGCCTCACTATACTGTAATTTTTTTATGCCTTACTATACTATGACCTTTTTATGGCTTTTCATTGCTAAGTAAAACATGATATTTTCATGACTTTTTTGACTTACTATACTATGACGTTTTTATGATTTTTTTTTACTTATTATAATATGACATTTTTTGACTTACTATACTATGACGTTTTTGTGACTTTTGCTTTGATTTACTATAATATGACATTTTTATGACTTTTTTTGACTTACTATACTATGACTTTTTTTTACTTTTTTTTGCCTTACTATACAATTACATTTTTATGACTTTTTTTGACTTACTATACTATGACCTTTTTATGACTTTTTATGCCTTCCTATAATAAAGGTTTTTTTGCTTTTTTTAAAAAAAAATTTGACTTACTATACTATGACGTTTTTTGGGGGGTTTTTTTGCCCTAATATACTATGACGTTTTCATGACTTTTTTTGAACAACTATAATATTACATTTTTATGACTTTTTTGGACTTTCTATTGTATGACTTTTTTATGACTCTTTGTGCCTTACTATAATAAACATTTTTATGACTTTTTAAGCCTTACTCTAATATAAAAAAATGTTTGCCTTAGTAGACCATGACTTTTTTTTACTTTTTTTGCCTTACTATACTATGACCTTTTTATGACTTTTCATGCCTTACTATAATAAAGTTTTTTTCGCTTTTTTAAAAAGAAATTTTTGACTTACTATACTATGACATTGTCATAACGTTTTATGCCTCACTATACTGTAATTTTTTTATGCCGTACTATACTATGACCTTTTTATGGCTTTTCATGGCTAAGTAAAACATGATATTTTCATGACTTTTTTGACTTACTATACTATGACGTTTTTATGATTTTTTTTTTACTTATTATAATATGACATTTTTATGACTTTTTTTGACTTACTATACTATGACGTTTTTGTGACTTTTTTGCCTTACTATAGTATGACATTTTTATGACTCTTTGTGCCTTACTATAATAAACATTTTTATGACTTTTTAAGCCTTACTGTAATATAAAAAAATGTTTGCCTTACTAGACGCCATACGACTGTTTTTTAACCTTTTTTTTTGGCCTTACTATATCCATATGGAGAGTTGTTTCGTATTGACTTTTTTTGAACTTACTGTCATAGCGCATGCGCACTTATGTTTTATGAGTTTTTTTTTTTACTGTGGCATTAATAGATATGGGACGATTTTTCAGTAGGATTATTGTTTTTGGACTTAGCTAATAACTTCTATGAACGTTTTATGACTGGTTTGTTGTTGACTTTACTATAATATGAATTTTTATGACTTTTTTTGACTTATTAATACGGCTGAATGACGTTTTTTATGATTTTTTTTTTTACTGCATTTTATGAATATGAACATTTTTATGATTTTTTTTTGACTTACTAGCTAATGGACAGTTTTTTATTTGACTTTTTCGTTTTGACTTACTATATCAATGGACATTTTTAGTGACCTTTTTTTGACTTACTAGTACTCTGACGTTTTTGTTTGACTTTTTTTTTTGCCGCTACTTATAGTGACAATTTTTAATGACTCTGTTGTGCCTACTATACATAACATTTTTTATGACTTTTTAAGGCTTACTGTAATATAAAATTTTTTTACCGTTAGCTATCATGACTCTTTTTTTTGCCCTTTACTTACTATGACATTTGTTATGACTTTTTTTTGACTTATATACCCATGACTTTTTTTTATGATGTTTTTTTTACCTCATTATCATATTGACATTTTTATGATTTTTTTTTGATTTAACCTATTGCTAATGGAACAGGTGTTTTATGACTTTTTTTTGACTTTCTATACTATGACGTGTTTTTTTTTTTTTGGGAGGGGGGGGGGGGGGGGCGGGGGGGGGTGGGGGTTGTCGCCTACTATACTTATGGAGCGTTGTTTATGACTTTTTAATGCCCTTCCTACTAATAAAGTTTTTTTCGCTTTTTTAAAAAGGAGAATTTTTTGGACTTTACTATAAACTATGCACATTGTCCATAAACGTTTTATGCCGTCACTATACTATAATGTTTTTTTATGCCTTAACTGATACTATGACCTTTTTTATGGCTTTTCATGGCTAAGTAAAACATGTATATTTTCTGACCATTTTTGTGGACTTACTATGACGGTTTTTAGTGATTTTTTTTTTACTTATTTGAATATGCAACATGTTTTATGAACTTTTTTTGACTTGACTATACTATGACGCGTGTTTTGTGACTTTTTTTTGACTCACTAATCAATACAATTATTTCTTTTTTGCGCTTATTATAATATAAGTGTTTTTTATCCTAACTATACTATGTCACTTATGTTATTAATATTCTGGACATTTATATGACTTTTAATGCCTTAATATAATATACTATATTCTATTATTTTCTATAGCACAAGATTTTTGCTATTGCAGATGCTAACACTATTCCACTATGAATATCTAATCAACATCAAGTAAAAAAGACTCACAACAAAACGTTGTTCTTGACAGAGCGCATGTGGCTAGGTTAGCGACCCAGTGTACTGCTGACCAAAGAAGAAATTGGAAGGAAGAATAGCATCCGACACCGTGCAAGTTTCAAATGGATTTTGGCAAGGATTGGAAGTGAACCATTTCATCCTCCGAATAACGACTTTGTTATAGGTTTGTTTTTCTCTCCTTTAAACTTAAACGCAGCTGCAGGAAAAAAACACATTTAACTCTGTCTGGTGTTGTTTCAGAAACCCATTTCAGGCGAGGCAGGATGCCTATGAGCAGAGGGGTTCAGAAACTCATCTGCCTGGGTGTCTGATCCAGGGATAGATCTTCCGACGACGGGAAAACCAGGTGTCTTGGATGAAATAAAGAAGCTTCCCGCCAACACACACACATCGCATACTATAGTTCACATAAGAAAATGACGATCGTTACAGTAATTACGACACTTGTGGTGGTGTTTCGGTGTATGGATAAAAAATTGGATAAATTACTCTGAATCCTAATTGGCTCGGTGCCGTTGTTCTCCTAAAACGCAGTAATAATAATAAAAAAGAGAGCGTTAATTTTTCATTTAAATTTCATGCAGACCTTACGGATGAAGTTTTAAATGAGAGTAAAGAGTGTTGGCTCTCATGCTTGACGTCTTCTTGACAAAACTGAGGAGATCTGTGATGCTGGCTGGAGCTGTTGAAATTGCAAGCTGCAATGAACAGAGACACAGCGAGAGAAAGCTTAGCTATTCATTTGGAGTCGTGTTTGCTGAGGACTTGTACGAGAGCCTGATGAAGTGTAAGTTTTCCAGCGTACACTCGGGTTGCGTGTCTATATGATTTGTGTTGAGCAACTCAGAGTTACCCACTCGTCTTGCAGTCTGCACACACGACCCTGATTTAAGAAAAGTGAGCCCATAGTTTGTCTTTTGCTGCAGATGTATTGTGAGCGCAATGATTACGGTTTTGTTGCTAGAGCCGGACATCCTAGGTGGCGCGTAGTAATGATGACTAGGAGCAAGAGGGAAAGAGTGCGGTGACGTAGTATAAAGAAGAGACAAAGGTCCGACGGAGTGCAAGGCAGGAGCGAGGTGTGGATGAAGTGTCGACACAGGGAGAGGCGGTGTGTTTGGATTCCACATGAAAGTAGGCAGTGTCATGTTGTTTCTGTTATCCATGACCGTGTTGAGCAGGAAGTTAAGTCAACTGTTGTTACTATTGGTAACCTTGACAACAAAGATCGGTGTAATGTTTGAGGAAGAGTATTTATTTAAACCCAAAATCGAGCGGTCTTTTCCCTAAACTTAACCAGGCCAGAACTGGTACGTTTATTAGATAAGGTAACCTGACTGGCAGACAGCAAGGTAGGTTACAGCCTGCCGCCGATGAGGTGCCTGACCTCCGTCGGGTCGAATCAGAGGGTTGAAAGAAAGCTGACGCTGTATGGTTTGTTCGAGGTCGGAGGACGTGTTGGAAGAACGGGTGCAGTATTCCTCCTCCGATCGTCGGGGGTTAAAGATCAGGCCAAAACTGCCGCTATGTGTAACCAGGGCGTGAGGGAATGTAGGACTGGCTGCTTGTGAGCTGCTAAAGCACCAGCGTTTCTTCTCGGGGTTACCGTTACAACTTTTCAGTGTGGCGTTTGGTTCGCAGGCAAGGGGTTGGTGTAAGCTGAGTTAGGAGCGATCGTGAGACTTATCGCCTTATTGGTAAATGTATTTAAAGTAATAAGGGCGACGATGCTGAAAGGAGGCCTGTAAAAGCTCAGCAAACATGGCAGAAGTGGGCTCATAATTTTTATAAGTTTGCCCAGCGAGCCTGAGCGCGAAGGTCATTAACCGGCGACACATGGTGGAGGCGCCATTGGGAGTTAGAGTGGCGCGCGGCGGGCTCTTGTGAGGCGGGCGACGCCGCCCGCCCCGCGCGCGCTCCCCTGGGGGGTCGCGCTGTTTGTGCGTTCAGTCCTCAGACCTTCATTCTAACTGGTCCGCAACATCCGACGCTGTAGCTTAGCGTTCTGTTTGCGCATCGCAGGGCAAGTGACAGTTGTCATTACATGCCCTTCATAGAGCAATTTTCATGGCATGGACAGTAAATCAAGCACACATCAAAGAACACACAGCCGATACTCACACTCACAGACACCACACAACCACCAACAGCACACACGGTAGACCTTCAGCAAACTGTGGTCCTATGCCTCAGTAGCATACGACTCTGTCATACTAAAAGGAACAATGAAGAGTGGACGAGCCTGCTCTACATTATTCCGCTGAGCGTGAGTGGGCTGGCTCGCGGGCCGTCAGCTCGCCAGTCTTAGTCCTGTCCGCAAATAGAGGGAAACCCTCATGTCTGAACTTTGGTCAGAGTAATTTTTTCTTCACTGTGAAATTGAGCTGCTTTCAATCAAATTTTTACATTCATGGTTATTGACAATTCACAGTAAGCGGCCTCAAGTGCTGCCGGCTGAAGCCGGCTGTCCTGAGTTTTTATGACGGGGTGACGTGCGCCGGGCAGGTGCGACCAGACAGTGCTTGTGCCGGAGGGGGTGGCCGCGTGCGAGGCGCCGCCGCGTGGTGTCGCGGCGTATGCGGGGCGAGCGGGGGGCCTCGCGGACGCGGGAGAACTGCGCGTGGTGGGAGTGTTCTCGCCAGTAGGTAGTCGGCCGGGAGCCGATCGGCCGTTTCTTCGGGAGAGGAAGTGGCGGCGGCTTGGGTCGTGGTGAGTGGGCTCGTGTGGGGGAGAGAGCGGTGATCAGAGTGGTACGGAGGGCTGCGGCCGGCGGGTCCAAGCCCTTCGGCGAGGCGTGGTGGCGTGGGATGAGAGGACGGGGCAAGGTGCAGGGTGGTGGCGGAGGCGTGAACGGCGCCCGCATGAGGCCGGGTGGGCTGTGGTGCGGGGGCGGCAGTGGGGGGAATGTAGCCGCGCCAGATGCAACTTAGCTCAGTGCAAAGTGAATTTTTAAGTTTGGTGGAAATTGGTTTTTTCTGTTCATTAGCGCGAAGCTGTACGCCAAGTTGAAATGGAGATCGGTCTTGGACCATTTGGTGCGCTGCTGCACGCGGCAGCTGGCATCTCATTCAATTTGGCTTGAAAAGAGGCGTTCTGCAGCGCGACGCGGGCGGTCAACGTCCCTTTACAATGACTGCGCCGGGGCTCTAATGAAGTCAGTCACTGGCGATTTACAACCGAAATGAGCTTTCCTGCAAAAAACTTGCAATTGGCAATTTTGCCCCGTGCCTGTCCTTCAGCTGCTCCAGTAATGGGCCTTGGAATCCAGGTCCTGCGGAAAGGGAGAGAAAACTGTGACGGGATTAGAGAGTCAAACTGTGTGCTCGCGTGGGGGAACATCCAATATACACACACATAGACAGATGTGAAGATGCTTGTTGTTCGAGGATGGCATCTTTTAATGGCAACGTCGTGCGTAGAGACAACAGTGCATTTTTGTAGAGCGTGCGGTGGATGGGATCCTCGCGGGTGAGGGAGAGATAATGCTCATGATAAGGTAGCAAGTAGAGTGTTTTCTCATGAGCAGCGCTGACAGCTGTTTTTATACGATCCGTGCGCACACTCAGAGGCTTTTTCTTTCCGACAGAACTATAAGTGGTTTAAACAGAATATACAGAGGCAGCTCGCAGCACAAGCTGTGCTTTGCCTGTTTTTTAGCTCTGCAAATATTGAAATTTAGTCTGTGGTAGTCCTGGCGATGAATTTTAAGATGGACTCGCTCAGGCATCAGTGTTGCTCCTGTTAGCCACGAACGCTGTCAGAATGTTTAGTGACTAAAGGGACTCGGCGGCGCGGCGGCGAGACAGTCATTTAATGTAACCGTGATTCAGTTTGCCGTGCGTGTCCTGCTCGAAGTGCACTTGAGCAGAGGCAACCCACCCTGGCGCGTCAGCGGCAGTTATTGCATTTCGTTTGAGTCGCTGTGGAAATCAAGAGAGCAGCAGAGTGGTTTCTGCGGTTCACTTCAAGCCTCAGAGACGCCGCGTCTCGGCAGACATCCGAGGAACCGTTAATGGCACGTGTAAAGACGACCTCTCAAGTCTGGCCGAGTCTCAGGAGTGTAAAATTAGTTATTATGAAATGTCCTTTACACAAAAAAACTGCTAAACTCACAAACAGACAGTGTGTGGGTGAGTGTCATGAAAATAGTTGGGATCAGATGGGAGTTGTTTCTCCCCGGTTTAGTGATGTCCGAGGTGGTTCAGGAGGTTTTTTTGGGCCAGCAGCCTTGAATTACTCCAACAGAGGTCTGCCCGTGCC
>NW_019174341.1:223128-228655 GCF_002260705.1 Seriola dumerili
TACTCTAATACAAAAAAATGTTTGCCTTACTAGACCATGACTTTTTTTTTACTTTTTTTTGCCTTACTATACTATGACATTTTTATGACTTTTTTTGACTTATTATACCATGACATTTTTTTATGATTTTTTTTTACTCATTATAATATGACATTTTTATGATTTTTTTTGACTTACTATACTATGACGTTTTTATGACTTTTGTTTTGACTTACTATAATATGACATTTTTATGACTTTTTTTGACTTACTATACTGTACTCTGACGTTTTTGTTTGACTGTTTTTTTTTGCCCTACTGTATATGACAATTTTTTCATGACTCTGTTGTGCGCTACTATAATAACATTTTTATGACTTTTTAACCTTACTGTAATATAAAATTTTTTTACGCTTACTATCATGACTTTTTTATTTGCCTTTCACTATATCTATGACATTTGTTATGACTGTTTTTTGACTTATATTACCCATGATTTTTTTATGATGTTTTTTTTACTCATTAGTCATATGACATTTTTATGATTTTTTTTGATTTAACCTATTGCTAATGAACATGTTTTATGACTTTTTTTTGACTTTTCTATACTATGACGTTTTTTTTGTTTTTGGAGGGGGGGGGGGGGGGGCGGGGGGGGGTGGGGGGGTTGGCCTACTATACTATGGACGTTGTTTATTGCACTTTTTAATGCCTTTCCTATAAGTAAAGTTTTTTTTCGCGTTTTTTAAAAAGGAAATTTTTTTGACTTTACTATAAACTATGCACATTGTCCATAACGTTTTATGGCCGTCACTATACTTATAATGTTTTTTTATGCTTAATCTGATACTATGACCTTTTTTATGGCTTTTCATGGCTAAGTAAAACATGTATATTTTCTGACCTTTTTGTGGACAATTACTATGACGTTTTTATGATTTTTTTTTTACTTATTTAATAATAGAACTTTTTATGACTTTTTTTTGACTACTATACCTATGACAGCGTGTTTTGTGACTTTTTTTGACCTCAGCTAATCAATACAAGTTATTCTTTTTTGCGCTTATTATAATAAAGCTGTTTTTTATCCT
Source organism: Seriola dumerili (assembly GCF_002260705.1). Classification (NCBI taxonomy): domain Eukaryota; kingdom Metazoa; phylum Chordata; class Actinopteri; order Carangiformes; family Carangidae; genus Seriola; species Seriola dumerili. The sequence continues at coordinate 224,199 of NW_019174341.1, forward strand.
AACTAACTATGTCACTTATGTATATTTATATTCTGACATTTATACTGACTTTTAATGCCTTAATATAATATACTATATTCTATTATTTTCTATAGCACAGTTTTTTGCTATTGCAGATGCTAACACTATTCCACTATGAATATCTAATCAACATCAGAGATGAAAAAAACCTCACAACAAACGTTGTTCTTTGTCAGAGCGCATGGGCTAGGTTAGCGCCAGTTACTGTCTGACAAGAGAAGAAAATTGGAAGAAGAAAGCTCCGACACCCTGCAAGTTCGTCAAATGATTTTGGCAAAGGATTGGAAGTGACCTATTTGCATCCGTCCGCATAACGCTTTGTTATATTTGTTTTTTCTCTCCTTTAAACTTAAACGCAGCTGCGGAAAAGAACACATTTAACTCTGTTCTGGTGTTGTTTCAGAACCCATTCAGGCGAGGCAGGATGCCTATGAGCAGAGGGTGTTTCAGAAACTGCCATCTGCCTGGTTCTCTTGATCGCAGGGATACGATCTTCCGAGCGACGGGAAAACGCAGGTGTCTTGGATGAATATAAAGAAGCTTCCCTCCAGACACACACACATCCATATATATTACATGAAGTAAAATGACGATCTTACGTATTACGACAGCTGTACGGTGGTTTTGTGTTGATGGATAAAAATTGGATAAATTACTCTGAATCCCTATTGGCTCCCGTTTTCTGCTAAAACGCATAATAAAATAAAAAAGAAAGCCGTTAATTTTTCAGTTAAATTTGCATGGCAGACCTTAACGGATGAAGTTTACAATGCGAGAGTAAGGAGTGTTGGCTCTCATGCTTGACGTCTTCCTTGACAAAACTGAGGAGATCTGTGATGCTGCTGGAGCTGTTGAAATTGCAAGCTGCAATGAACAGAGCCAGGAGAAAACATTAACTATTCATTTGGGAGTCGTGTTTGTGAGCACTTGTCACGAGAGCCTGGATTGAATGTAAGTTTCCGAGCGTACACTCGCGGTTTGGTTCTATAGTGATTTGTTTGACAACTCAGAGATTTACCCACTTCTCTTGCAAGTCTGCACAGGCACGAGCCCTGTTTAAAAAAGGAGCCATAGTTTTGTCTTTGTGCAGTGTATTGTGAGCCGGCAAGATTGTTTTTGTTGCTAGAGGCGAGCATCTTAGTGGCGCGGTAGTAATGGATGATAGGAGCAAGAGGGACAAAGTGCAGGTGGACGTAGGTATAAAGACATGAGCAGGAATGCCGGACGGAGTGCAAGGAGGAGCCGAGCGGTGGTGGATGAAATGTGTACAACCAGGGAGAGCGGTGTGTTTGAATTCCACATGAAAGTAGGCAGTTCATGTTGTTTGCGTGTTTATCCATGACCGTGTTGAGCAGAAGTTAAGTCAACGTGCTTGTTTACTATTGTAACCTTGACAACAAAGGATCGGTGTAATGTTTTGAGGGAAAGTATTTATTTAAACCCAAAATCAGCAGGTCTTTTCCCTAAACTTAACAAGCCAGAACTGGTTTTATTAGGTAAGGTAACTATGGCAGACGCTAAGTAGGTACAACCTGCCGCGTAGAGGTGCCTACCTCCTCTCGGGTCGAATGCAGAGGGTTGAAAGAAAATTGACCTGTAAATGGTTTGTTCTCAGGTCGGAGGACGTTGTTGGAACAACGGGTCAGTATTCCTGCCTCCGATCGTGGGGGTTAAAATCAGCGCCAAAACTGCCGTATGTGGGAACCTGAGGCGTGAGGGACAATGGAGGGACTGGCTCTTGATTAGCTGCTAAGAGCACCAGCTTTTTTCTCCGGAGTCACGCGTACCACTTTTCGTGATGGAGCGTTTTTGGTTCGAGGGCTGGGGTTGTGTAAAGCTGAGTTAGAGGCATTGAGACTTAGTCCCTTATTGTAAATTGTATTTAAAAGTAATAGGGCGACGAGTGCTGAAGAGGCTGTAAAAGCTCAGCAAAATGGGCAGAAGTGGGCCGTCCATAATTTTTATAAGTTTGCCCAGCGAGCCTGAGCGCGAAGGTCATTAACCGGCGACACATGGTGGAGGCGCCATTGGGAGTTAGAGTGGCGCGCGGCGGGCTCTTGTGAGGCGGGCGACGCCGCCCGCCCCGCGCGCGCTCCCCTGGGGGGTCGCGCTGTTTGTGCGTTCAGTCCTCAGACCTTCATTCTAACTGGTCCGCAACATCCGACGCTGTAGCTTAGCGTTCTGTTTGCGCATCGCAGGGCAAGTGACAGTTGTCATTACATGCCCTTCATAGAGCAATTTTCATGGCATGGACAGTAAATCAAGCACACATCAAAGAACACACAGCCGATACTCACACTCACAGACACCACACAACCACCAACAGCACACACGGTAGACCTTCAGCAAACTGTGGTCCTATGCCTCAGTAGCATACGACTCTGTCATACTAAAAGGAACAATGAAGAGTGGACGAGCCTGCTCTACATTATTCCGCTGAGCGTGAGTGGGCTGGCTCGCGGGCCGTCAGCTCGCCAGTCTTAGTCCTGTCCGCAAATAGAGGGAAACCCTCATGTCTGAACTTTGGTCAGAGTAATTTTTTCTTCACTGTGAAATTGAGCTGCTTTCAATCAAATTTTTACATTCATGGTTATTGACAATTCACAGTAAGCGGCCTCAAGTGCTGCCGGCTGAAGCCGGCTGTCCTGAGTTTTTATGACGGGGTGACGTGCGCCGGGCAGGTGCGACCAGACAGTGCTTGTGCCGGAGGGGGTGGCCGCGTGCGAGGCGCCGCCGCGTGGTGTCGCGGCGTATGCGGGGCGAGCGGGGGGCCTCGCGGACGCGGGAGAACTGCGCGTGGTGGGAGTGTTCTCGCCAGTAGGTAGTCGGCCGGGAGCCGATCGGCCGTTTCTTCGGGAGAGGAAGTGGCGGCGGCTTGGGTCGTGGTGAGTGGGCTCGTGTGGGGGAGAGAGCGGTGATCAGAGTGGTACGGAGGGCTGCGGCCGGCGGGTCCAAGCCCTTCGGCGAGGCGTGGTGGCGTGGGATGAGAGGACGGGGCAAGGTGCAGGGTGGTGGCGGAGGCGTGAACGGCGCCCGCATGAGGCCGGGTGGGCTGTGGTGCGGGGGCGGCAGTGGGGGGAATGTAGCCGCGCCAGATGCAACTTAGCTCAGTGCAAAGTGAATTTTTAAGTTTGGTGGAAATTGGTTTTTTCTGTTCATTAGCGCGAAGCTGTACGCCAAGTTGAAATGGAGATCGGTCTTGGACCATTTGGTGCGCTGCTGCACGCGGCAGCTGGCATCTCATTCAATTTGGCTTGAAAAGAGGCGTTCTGCAGCGCGACGCGGGCGGTCAACGTCCCTTTACAATGACTGCGCCGGGGCTCTAATGAAGTCAGTCACTGGCGATTTACAACCGAAATGAGCTTTCCTGCAAAAAACTTGCAATTGGCAATTTTGCCCCGTGCCTGTCCTTCAGCTGCTCCAGTAATGGGCCTTGGAATCCAGGTCCTGCGGAAAGGGAGAGAAAACTGTGACGGGATTAGAGAGTCAAACTGTGTGCTCGCGTGGGGGAACATCCAATATACACACACATAGACAGATGTGAAGATGCTTGTTGTTCGAGGATGGCATCTTTTAATGGCAACGTCGTGCGTAGAGACAACAGTGCATTTTTGTAGAGCGTGCGGTGGATGGGATCCTCGCGGGTGAGGGAGAGATAATGCTCATGATAAGGTAGCAAGTAGAGTGTTTTCTCATGAGCAGCGCTGACAGCTGTTTTTATACGATCCGTGCGCACACTCAGAGGCTTTTTCTTTCCGACAGAACTATAAGTGGTTTAAACAGAATATACAGAGGCAGCTCGCAGCACAAGCTGTGCTTTGCCTGTTTTTTAGCTCTGCAAATATTGAAATTTAGTCTGTGGTAGTCCTGGCGATGAATTTTAAGATGGACTCGCTCAGGCATCAGTGTTGCTCCTGTTAGCCACGAACGCTGTCAGAATGTTTAGTGACTAAAGGGACTCGGCGGCGCGGCGGCGAGACAGTCATTTAATGTAACCGTGATTCAGTTTGCCGTGCGTGTCCTGCTCGAAGTGCACTTGAGCAGAGGCAACCCACCCTGGCGCGTCAGCGGCAGTTATTGCATTTCGTTTGAGTCGCTGTGGAAATCAAGAGAGCAGCAGAGTGGTTTCTGCGGTTCACTTCAAGCCTCAGAGACGCCGCGTCTCGGCAGACATCCGAGGAACCGTTAATGGCACGTGTAAAGACGACCTCTCAAGTCTGGCCGAGTCTCAGGAGTGTAAAATTAGTTATTATGAAATGTCCTTTACACAAAAAAACTGCTAAACTCACAAACAGACAGTGTGTGGGTGAGTGTCATGAAAATAGTTGGGATCAGATGGGAGTTGTTTCTCCCCGGTTTAGTGATGTCCGAGGTGGTTCAGGAGGTTTTTTTGGGCCAGCAGCCTTGAATTACTCCAACAGAGGTCTGCCCGTGCC
>NW_019174341.1:228680-245384 GCF_002260705.1 Seriola dumerili
GGTTGCCCTACTATACTATGACGTTTTTATGACTTTTTATGCCTTCCTATAATAAAGTTTTTTTCGCTTTTTTAAAAAGAAATTTTTGACTTACTATACTATGACATTGTCATAACGTTTTATGCCTCACTATACTATAATTTTTTTATGCCTTACTATACTATGACCTTTTTATGGCTTTTCATGGCTAAGTAAAACATGATATTTTCTTGACTTTTTTGACTTACTATGACGTTTTTATGATTTTTTTTTACTTATTATAATATGACATTTTTATGACTTTTTTTGACTTACTATACTATGACGTTTTTGTGACTTTTTTTGACTCACTATAATACAATTATTCTTTTTTGCCTTATTATAATATAGTTTTTTATCCCTAACTATACTATGTCATTATGTTTTAATATTCTGACATTTATATGACTTTTAATGCCTTAATATAATATACTATATATCTATATTTCTATACACAGTTGCTATTCACATGCTAACACTATTCACATGAATATCTAACAACATCAGATGAAAAAAACATCACACAAAAACGTTGTTCTTTTGCAGAGCGCATGGCAGGTAGCGCCAGTTACTGCTGAACAAGAAGAATTGGAAGAAGAAACAATCACACCCTGCAATTTCAAATGGATTTTGGCAAGGATGAAGTGACCATTTCATCCTCCATAACGGCTTTGTTATATTGTTTTCTCCTTAAATTAAACGCAGCTGCAGGAAAAAACACATTTACTCTGTCTGGTTTGTTCAGAAACCCATTCACAGCAGATGCCTATGAGCAGAGGGGTTTTCAGAAAACTCATCTGCTGGGCTCTGATCCAAGGGATATCTCCACGAGGGAAAACCAGTGTCTGTAAATAAAAAGCTTCCCTCCAACACACACACATCCAATATATATTACATGAGAAAATGACGATCTTAGTATTACACACTGTGTGTTTGTTATCGATAAAAATTGGATAAATTACTCTGAATCCTAATGGGCTCCCGTTTTCTCTTAAAACGCATAATAAATAATAAAAAAGACCTTAATTTTTCATTAAATTTCATCAGACCTTAACGGATGAAGTTTAAATGAGAGGTAAGAAGTGTTGCTCTCATGCTTGACGTCTTCTTGGACAACTGAGGAGATCTGTGTGCTGCTGGAGCTGTTGAAATTCAAGCTGCATGAACAGACACAGAGAAACATTACTATTCATTTGGAGTCGTGTTTGTACGACTTGTACGAAGCTGATGAATGTAAGTTCAGCGTACACTCGGGTGGTTCTATATGATTTGTGACAACTCAGAGTTAACCACCTCTCTTGCAGTCTGCACACAGAGCCCTCTTTAAAAAAGGAGCCATAGTTTGTCTTTGCTGCAGGTTATTGTGACCCATAGTTACGTTTTGTTGCTAGGCGACATCTAGTGGCCGTAGTAATGATGACAGGAGCAAAGGGAAAAGTGCGGTGACGTAGTATAAAGAGAGACAAAAGTCCACGTCAGGAGGAGGAGGTGGTGGATGAATGTGACACAGGAGAGCGGTGTGTTTGATTCCCACATGAAAGTAGCAGTTCATGTTGTTTCTGTTATCCATGACCGTTCGACAAAGTTAATCACGTTGTTACTATTGTAACCTTGACAACAAAGATCGTGTAATGTTGAGGAAGTATTTATTTAAACCCAAATCACGGTCTTTTCCCTAAACTTAACCAAGCCAGAACTGTTATTATAGTAACCATGGCAACGCAAGTAGGTACACCTGCCGCCGTAGAGGTGCTACTCCTCTGGGTCGAATCAGAGGGTTGAAAGAAATGACCTGTATGTTTGTTCAGGTCGGAGGAGTTGTTGGAACACGGTCAGATTCCTCCTCCGATCGTCGGGGGTTAAATCAGGCCAAAACTGCCGTAGTGTGAACCAGGCGTGAGGGAAATAACTGGCTCTTTAGCTGCTAAAGGCACCACTTTCTTCATCAGCCAGTTACCAACCTTTTCAGTGTGGCGTTTGGTTCCAGGCAGGTTGTGTAAACTGAGTTAGAGCATTGAGACTTATCCTTATTGTAAATGTATTTAAAAGTAATACGACGAGCTGAAAGAGGCTGAAAAGCTCAGCAAAATGGCAGAAGTGGGTCATAATTTTTAAGTTGCCCAGACTGAGCCGAAGTCATTACCAACACATGTGGAGCCCACTTGGATATGCTGCCTGTGTGCTTCAGTCCTCAGACTTCATACTGTAAACATGACCTACTTAGTTCTGTTTCATCCAGCCCATGAAATTTCATTAATCCTTCATAGAGCAATTTTCATGGCAGACAGTAAATCAAACACTAAAAACACACACACACACACACACACACACACACACACACACACGGTAACCTTCAGAAACTTGGTCCATGCTCAGTAGCATGAATCTGTCATATAAAAGGAAACATGAAGAGTGACGAGCCTCTCTAATATTCCCGCCTCGCCTCCATTTACTGTCCCAAAAAAAAACCCCATCTAACTTGTCAGAGTAATTTTCTTCACTTGAAATTAGCTGCTTCTAATAAAATTTTAATTCAGTTATTACAAGCACAGTAACGCCTCAAGTGCTGCCCTGAAGCCCTGTCTAGTTTATGGAAATGTACCCGCCAGATGCACTTAAGCCTCATGCAAATGAATTTTAATTTGGTGGAAATTGGTTCTGTTCATTAACGCGACATTACCCAAGTTAGAAATGGAGTCTGACCATTTGTCTCTGCACGCGCTGGCATCCATTCAATTTGGCTGAAAGAGCGTTCTGCAGAGCGACGGGGGTCACTCCTCTTCACAATACTCGCGGGGCTCTATGAAGTCAGTCACTGCATTTACACCAAATGACTTTCTGCAAAAACTTGCAATTGCAATTTTCCCTCCTCCAGCTGCTCCAGTAATGGCCTGGAATCAGTCTCGGAAAGGAGAGAAACTGTGACGGATTAAAGTCAAATTTCTCTGGGGACACACACACACATACACACATAACATGTGAAAGGAACTTGTTTCGAGATGCATCTAATGCATCGTCGTAGAGACAACAGTGCATTTTAGAGCGTGTGGTGATCCTCCGGGTGAGGGAGAATAATGCTCATATAAGTACAAGTAGATGTTTCTCATGACAGCCTGACAGCTTTTTAATAATCCGTCACATCGAGGCTTTTCTTTCCACAAACTATAAGTGTTTACAAATATACAAACAGCTCGCAGCACAAGCTGTCTTCTGTTTTTACGCTCTGAAATATTAAATATTAGCTGTAGTCCTCATGAATTTAAGATGGATCCTCACATCAGTGTTGCTCCTCCAGAAGCTGTCAGCATGTTTAGTGACTAAAGGGACTCGGCGGCCCGGCGAGACATCATTACTGTAACCTGATTCAGTTGACGTGCGTGTCCTGCTCAAGTGCACTTGAGCAAGGCACTCACCCCGCGGCATTATTCATTTGTTGAGTCGCTGTGGAAATCAGAGAGCAGCAGAGTGTTTCTGCGGTTCACCTTCAAGCCTCAGAGACGCCGCGTCTCGCACGACTCCGAGGAACTTATGGCACGTTAAAACGCCTCTCAAGTCTCGAGTCTCAGGAGTGTAAATTAGTTATTTATGAAATGTCCTTTACACAAAAAACTCAAACTCACAAAAGACAGTGTTGGGTGATGTCATGAAATAGTGTGGGATCATGGGAGTTGTTTCTCCCGGTTAGTGATGTCAGTGGTTCAGGAGGTTTTTGCCAGCAGCTGAATTATCCACAGAGGTCTCCTCCTCTCCACAACAAACACACCAGGAGATTAAAACCAGTAGAAACACTGAATAAATCAGTTTCACTTCAAACATTTTCCTCTGATAACTTCAGATCCAGACGTCCGACGGCTAAAATCCTTCATCCGGTTCAAATATAGAGATGAAAACCACGAGGTGTCAAAAGTGAATCTTAAAAAACTGAATGAAAAAGTCAATTCTGAGTTTCTGTCATTGACAGGCGACCAATGACACGTACTGTTACCATGATTAACACGGAGTTCTCTGGTTTGAGAATTGATGGAAACATTTGGGAGAATGTAATGACACAACTCAACAACATGTAGAACACAGGTCAAGTTGATTTTAGACATTTTAATGTGGAAACTTTATGTGGAAACATATTGTGACTTTAAATGAACAATGTTTTCCACGGATCACAGACTTTTGGTTGGAGGTTAAAACACTGACAGTGGAGGATGACTACTCTGGTCTGGATGAAGGACTTTTCTGATCGTGATGCCACGACAGGAGGATCCCGCTGCACGGTGCAGTTACAGCAATCTTACAGGTTGATCACACACAGAGAGAGAGAGAGAGAGAGAGAGAGAGAGAGAGAGAAGTCTAATAAAAATGTGATATATCAGTTTTAAGGCACGCCTGGTAAGTCTTGCCATGTAAACAGAAAAAAAGACAAATGCATGATCAACACTCAACATCCGCATGCTCCGCTGTCCTTTTTCAAGATGCAGCAAAAACATCAAACAAGCTCTGGAAGTAGAGCTGGCACTGTTCTTCTTTCTCTTTAAACCCACCATATGTTCTATTTTCTATTTTTAATGCATTTCCATGCCTCTGAAAAGCACTTTGAATTGCCTTGTGTCTGAATGGTGCAATATAAATAAACTTGCCTTTGCCTCACCATATGGTATTTACCCTAGATGTGCACCATCCATACTTACAGTACACAGTCAGAAGACAATACACAGCGCATATCGCACACATTGTGATCCTTTGATGCTGAATTTCTGACGGTGATGCAGCCTGTACTGGCTGGCAGAGAGTGTGATTTAGGACCACCGTTCAGGATTGGCACCCTAAGGCTTCACTGCTCCCTGTAAGAGCTGTTCTCCTGGAGCTAATCCAGTTCTGAGAGTCCCACACTGAGGAACCATGCAGCCCTGTCTCGTAGGTCTCGAAGTTTAAGAATGACTCCAGAATATCAGACGACGTTAAGCTGCGTCGTGTCATGCATCACGGTATTTGAAGGCGTTACTAATGCAAATCTGAGCTACATGAATTTCCTGTAGTCTGCAGTTTTTGCAGTGATGCTTTCAAAACCTGATCGGAACGACTGACTGCTCACATGCAGGAGTGAGGGCACCTCAGAAAGATGAATGTGCGTGTATGTAAAGTCGAAACGTCTTCATTTGCTTAATGTCTAAATGGTGTTGACAAATGCAGTCCCTAAATGGCTGGGCTCAAGCCATAATTCATTAGTCAAGGCCGTGTAGGGAGAAAACGACAAGCTGGAACGGCACCTGATGGATGGTTTCTCGGTAAAATATTTTCCGTTGTATTTTTTTGAGTAGTTTAAATACACTAACATGAACTCATTTGTGGCTGTTGACTGCCTTTATGAATCTGCATTATCTGGAGGCAGATTATTCTCTCTGAATCTGGCCCATGATTTTCAGATGCTACTTCCACATCTGGATCAACTCTGGAACACACAGAGAAAATTTTCCTCCGGCTGTCAGTCAATACCAGAGGATAACAGCCAGACTTGGCTATATGTAGATATAATGCATATCTTGGGCCACAAGTTTCATTTCGCTACTTAGCCTCCTCCCAATGCTAAAAGATATAGAAGCAGGAGGTTGGAAAACAGCGTATAGAATTAAAGTTCCTCTGCAGACATTTTTTAACTCTGTAAAAATCCTCTGCTGTGATTAATATTTTGTTGAACATGGTTTTCACACAGAAAAAGTTTTAAAAAAATGTAAAACTGGGTCTGAAGCTCATCTCCTCTTACTTCCTGATTGAGAAATCTGAATCAGGCCCCGCCCACCACCTGCTGGCTCCAGGTGGACAGGTGAAAGAGCAGAGAGCATCATGATGGTGAGAGGAGGAAACATCAGAGAGACTCAGACTCATCTTTGAGCCTCAGTCAGACCCAGACTCAGAGGAGGAGTCTGAGACCAGAACCAGAGACTAGCAGACAGGTCAGAGCGGTTAGCGCAGTTAGCATCCTTTATTTGTTTATGTTGCTTGTTAGCTTGTAACTGGCAGCGGCTGACACAGTGTTAGCAGTTGTGCTAATGCTAACTCTCCCTCTCTCTCTGCACTGACAAGGTTTTAGATTTATTTAGCCCCGCCCTCCTCCTAAATGTTCCCTGTCCAGTGTTGGATAGGTATGCAAACACACACACACACACACACACACACACACACACACACACACACACACACACACACACACACGTAAACCAAAGTGTGAAATGTGTTTTAAGATCGCAACCAAATAAAGACACAGACTTCCACACACACACACACACTCCTCCATACAGTACACGCTTACTGTATCATGTTGCCACGACCCATCCACTCACACCGATGATTATCTTGCATTAATAATAGACCGGAGCCGAACATAAACATGGCCTGCCAGTTTTGCTGAACTTGAAAAGCAGCTGCGAGTGAGGAGCGGGTGAGTAAATAATAAATGAGCAGAAGCTTCTTGTTTTCTCTGCTCGGGTTTTGTGGATGCTTCACATTCCAGCGGATCTGGATCCAGAAATATGGAGAGACACAAAGTACTGTATCACACAGGAGAACATCACACGTGCTACAGCTGCTGTTTCATTCCTTCAAAGCCAATTTCCAAGTGGAAATGAATTTGTGATTGATTTTATCTTAGCTTTTTTAGCTCATTTTTCAAAGCTCTTCATCCAGTTCTCTTTGCAAACATGAAGCTCAGCACATCAGGTAATCTCACTTCCAGAAACCACAGCAATTAAAACACTCGAACTCCCAACATTCAAGTGACAGAGTCTGCAGAAAGTAAAACGTTGCTACTCGTTATACCCTGACCGAACGACATTCACAACAGGTGGTATTATAATATCTGTGACTGTTGTCTCTGAACTACTGTTTATTTATTAATTAACAGATGTTCCTTCCTTCCACTGGCAGAGGAGGGTGGAGCTGGGAAAGCCGCTCAGTGTGGGGTGTCACGGGGGAAGAAGGACCCAAACTGAAGACAGCAAAAGGATAGAGGGAACGAAAGAGCTTTAATTAACACAAAAGTCCAAAAGCTACAGGAAGTTCAGGGAGGGAAAACAAAACTCTGAAAATCCAAACCAAGGAAAGACAAATGACTCACGAACACACGAGGGAACGTCAGAGGAACTCGACTGACTGACTGACGAAGACAAGTGGGAAACAGAGACTTAAATACTCAAGGGAGGCAGGAGTAATTGAACACAGGTGGAACACATTAGGGCGGGGCAGACAATTAACACGAGACAAAGACAGGAAGTAAAGTAACATTAGACACACAAGGGAGGTGGTTTCAAAATAAAACAGGAAATAAAACAAATCCAAAACCAACATAACATGTCCAAACACAAAGAGTCCTAAGGCGAACCAAAGCACCCAGGTTCCCTGAAGGCATCGTGGAGACCTCAGAAACAAGCAGGTGGTCTCGCTGGAGGTCACGCTGGAGAGAATGGAGGAAAAGGAGAAAGAAGAAGAAGAACAGGAAACACCAGCAAAGACTCAGCAGTTCTTTCCTGCTGTACTGGGTGTAGTCTGCTGCAGTGAAACAGATGCAGTGTGTGTGTGTGTGTGTGTGTGTGTGTGTCTGCCTCCAAGCAAGGCCGTGTAAAGAAGGAGAGGTCAGGCAGGTCACATCCACATATGAGTGTATATTAAATCTATATATACACACACACACACAGCACAGTGGTAAAACTAAATATGAAACAGTATAATAACTGTATGAACACCCTCCAGCCAATTAGCATCAAGTATTCTGCATGACAACGATAGAGTCACCACTATATGTAAATACAATATTAACATTCAAACACTGATTTAAATAAAAGGAAGATCCCAGTGGCATTACACTCTTCGTCATTGATTTCGCTGATGCTACGTATTTTTAACGTGAACATTATTGATGTGGGGGTCAAAGTCGACCAGGCAGGAGGACGACTGAAGGAGAATCCAAAGTGTTTTAAACAGTCACACTCTCCTCTTCATGGCTCCCAGTCTCTACGTTACTGTGCTGGTTGTGTATGTTGTAAATGTTTTACGTGACTCCGTGTAATCTACTTCACACTGTCGTTAATTTCAGCCGGGCTTCTCTTGTAAAAGAGATGATGAATCTCAAGAGACTTCCTGGTTAAATAGATAAAAATAAATCTGAGCATACGACCACCTGCTATCATGTGAGGAAAGCTGAGTCATATTTACAGTGACATATATGAAGACATAAGCTCTTGTAACGCATGAGGTTTTGAGGTTCGGCTGGTGAAGGTCACCAGGTGACCTGTTGCAGACAGAGACTGATGTAGGATTCGTCCACGCGGCTTCTCCTCTGTCACAGCTTCTCTGGCTCATTACACCGACCCAGCTCTGCACCCACACAACATCACAGCTCAGAGGCTGTGTGACAGATGGTCACCGCGTGGACTCCATTAGAGCTAGACGACAGCGACAGTCCCGACGTAAGGTCACCGAGCAATGGAGGAGGGGGCGGGACGGTCGCTGACCTTCTGCTGTGCACGGTAACAGAGTTCAGCCTGTCATCCTCCAAACACTATAAATATGACGTATTTCATGCCGGAGAATAAAACATGAAATTAAAACAGCATTTTAGACAGGAAGTGCTAAAACGCTAACGAACTTCAGGCTCTTAGGACTCATCCCTGCTGCACTTCACCTGCTCCATCAGCCTGCTTCCTCTCACACGCTTTAATTGAGTGGACTGGAAACGAAAACTAGTCCCTTTCTCCACATCTATTTGCTCTGATTAAATAAAAAAATAGGTGCCTTTTACATCAGTTTTCCCAGGATGCACCGGGAACTTTTATTAAACTTTGATCAAATAACTTTGCATAATTAAAAAAAAAAATGAATAGATGGAAAAATGTAATTGGATGAGCATCAATCTACACACACACACACACACACACACACACACACACACACACAGGACCTGACTAAATCATGATGTACTAAATGCACCAGACACACGTTTGAATGCATCAAATGTTCTTTTCAGTCGCGGCCGCAAAATTAGACTTATCAGTCATAAAGCAGCTGGAATCAACATTTAATTAATCAAAGTGTCAGCTCAGTATTAAGACACAAGCTCCTCTGCTTATTGATTTACTTTGTCACTCCCATTTGAAGCTGCCGGGGTTTAGAAAAATGGCACCGAGCTGACAACTGACAACACAGGATGTTTAATGGAATCGCGAAGCAGTTTTTGTTTTATATGACAATAATGGACGAGCGGGAACACAGCAGCCGCTTCAAGCTCTTCAGGAAGTGCAGTCCATCTCTGGGTCTGTGCGTCTCAGTATTACAGGGAATGAAAAACATCAAGGAAGTAAAAATCCCTGTTGCTGAGAGAGAGGTCACACGAGGTCATTCAAGTTCATCAGCACTTATTCAGTTGATGGATTTCATTGTTTAAGACATTTTTCATGTAAAGATGCCAAACATGTTGATGGGTTCAGGTTGTCAGACCTTTCTTGATCTCAATCACGATAAAGTGAGTATTTTGGGGTTTCTGGACTGCATGTTGAACAAAATCAAAAAAGTTTCATGGATTAAATCATTTGTATAGATAAGATAAACGGCAGATTAATCAATAATGAAAATAATCTTCAGTTGCAGCCCAATGCAACGTCTCTGTCTCTGCAGTTCAAGCCCAGGACCTGAACACCCTCTGCCAGAGCAAGCTGTTGTTTTATCAGCTGGTTCAGAGTAATGAACTCCCTCCACATTACACACCCACCTGATTCAGTTTCATTATTCAAAACATCACTCAATTTAAGTTTAAATGCATTCGGTGACATAAAAAAATAGTAATCGAGTGCGGCCTCACGTCTTCAGCTTTCATCATGTTTGTAGAAGAGCGGAGCTTGCAAAAACTTCACCTCTAATGTATTCAGCTTTCTCAAGATGCAGCGAGTAATCCATCATTAAAACAATGGGCCCCATAAAAAGTGCATTCATTCATTGTGCAGCAGGAACAGCGTTACAGTGGGAATCTGATTATCTCATCAGAATTCTGTGTGAAGACCCACTCTGAAAAGGAGTTTCATTAATCAACCCCCCCCCCCCGGGTCCTCCTCATTCAGCACGGATCTCAATAAGGACGTTTTTAAGAGTGACCAGTCCAACAGTGCACGAAGAAATGTCTTCAATATATAAATACCTTACTTTATATATTCGTTAAACTTCAGACTGATACAGAGGCCTCGGGCGGAGAACAGTGTGTTCCCTCAGCTCCTCCTGGTGAACATCTGGACGTCTGAACATCTGAATGAGACGGTCTGGTCTACCGAGGGTTTCCCATTCATCCTCAGTCGCTGTTTCATCAGCGGAGTCCGCCTATTCTCTTTTCCAGAAAAATGATTCATCACTGGTGGCGCAATGAATCTTGGGATAGGTTGGGCCGCGAAGGATTCACCCACTGGATGGATCCTTTGTTTCCCGGGAAACGAAGGACGCGATTCTCTGCCGAGAACTGAAGGAACCTTTGAAATGGGACGGCCTTGTCTGACGCAATCATGGCCTACACACACCAAACCTTTTGAGGCGAGCTTCGGTTTGTTATGTGTGGGCCAGATATGGCTGATTATTTTACAGAGAAAGATTAAAAGTAACATTAAATATGTTTTAGTTGGTATTTTCCTGTCTGCATTACATTTTTTGCCGATGTGCACATTTAGATTTGCAGCATAAAACCTTTCACCGTTCAGCGAAAACATTTCTACAGAAAGAATTTGCTAAAAATATAAATAAGGTTGATTTCAAGCTGAAACATATGGGTCCATTTACATATACTGTAACTGAGTGTCATTTTATGTAATGTCTTTGTAAATATGGGTCTAATCTGGTACTTAAGTGAATTTTGTGAGTTGTTGCATTAAATAAATATAGGACATATATCCAATTTAATCACTTTTTCTATTTGTCTGCAACAAGTTCCAAGTTATTTTCCTCTCCATGTCTGAACCAACACGAGCCTCTCTCACGGCGCCACGGTGAAAAACTGTGGTGAAGTTTGCACAGCGCTACGAGGTTCAAGGACGTGAGCAGATGGAGCGACAGCCAGGCGAACAGTCCTCCTCTCGGACGCGCTGTGTGTGAACGTGGACGGGAGCTGACGGGAAGATTATCATCTGACAATAACTGCTTCAGTCCCAGTTTGTCATCTGTATCGTTCAGTGTCTTTCCCTTTGTCTCTCTCTCTCTCTCACACACACACACACACACACACACACACACCATCGGTCTGGCTCTGAGTGTGTAAATCTGTGAGTCCATCTGTCCGTCAGGATGGAGAAGAGGAAGAATCACGTTCGCAGTGCTAACTCTTAGCTCACGTGGCAAAGAATAGGACAGACACGTCAGTTACACACAGTCGACCACCGTCACCGCACACACCAACACTGCTGAGTATCACCCACCTGTGTAGTCGACCTTTCCTTTAGTGCAAGTGTTGCTTTATATCGGTGGGTTTCATTTACTTTGAAAGCAAGGAGCAGGTCTCATTACTGCTTGAACTTTGTGTTCAACATTTTACCTTCAGTTAAAAAGTCTATTTTTATTTGTTTTTATCTGCTGTCCCTCACAGACAGAAGTTGTGGCAGTTTGACGGGTTCCTGCTCAATATTAAGCCGAACTCTGTGACACCTGAAAATTATAAATATATAAAAACGTAACCGTGCGGAAACTGCCAACTCCCTGATCCGTCTGGTCTTTTTTCTCCACTCATTTGTGGGATATACATTTTCACAGTCTTTACTTGCAAAAGCAAAACTAAATACTGATATTTTGATGGAATCGCTCCAGGTTTTTGTGTTTTCACAGACAGTTTAGCCCACAGGAGAAAACAGCTGGGTACCCGTCCAGATTCAAACATCTAGTCCTAATGTAATTACCCCACCGCAGGCTGCAGCTCGCCGTTTCATCTCTCAGAGTGAGACTACCACTCAATTAAAAACAAACCCAATTCAGATGGATGGTGGTGATGACATCTGTCTCTGCAGCTCAATGTTGTGGGTTTAAATTTAAAATAGTTTTTAACAGCCAGAAGCAACAGACAAACTATATTTTTCAAAAGCCGTCATAGAAACTGGAGCCGTCCCTCAGTCTGTGGTTTCAGCTCCGACCTTGAATGCCCCATCCCAATTCAGAGCTGCGTGTCCTTCACAATAATTTGATCAGGTGTTGAAACGTTTATGAAAAAGCTCCTCCAGTGTAAAGGTCTGTGTCCATGTGTAGTGTGATTATAGATCAGCTCTAGCTTCTATATTAATACTGTGAAAGTATCAAAGCCTCAGTCCACAGAGAAATGCACACAGCCTGTATTCAGAAACTGAGCCTTAAAACCAGCCGTCAGGACTTCTGGAACTTTGTGATGTCACAACGAAGCAGTCACCAAGCCCCGCCCACCTGGACCCACCATCCAAACCTTGCAGGATTTGGTTTCTCTGAGTGTTTTTTTTATTATATCTCAAATAAAAATATCACTCAGAAAACAGTGGATATCAACACTTCAAAATAAAACACAGGAAAAGTGTAAAATATTGGAACTTTAAAAGGACCAGAATAACCACCATGTCCCGCACCGTCATGAGAAATCTGTTAAATATCGTCTTTATCGCTGCCGTTTTTTTTCAAGGTTTGAACTCACAACATCTGTGTACTTCACTTTGTTTGTTACTGCAGTTGTTCCACATCATTTCCTCAGAACAGCCAATGTGCTACAAGGGAAGCAGATGTCAAAATGTGTTTCTTTTCTCTTCACCATCATTACATCCTCATTACAAATGTGTTCTCTCCCCCCAAGCATCAATTAAAACTACACTTTCTCAACCTTCTCTTTTGTCTTGTTTTTTTGTCATCCTAATTTCATGGCTCAAAATTCACAGCGAAATTCCCCAAATACAAACCATTTCTTGATATGGCATCACCGTGTGCAGGACCAGCTGTCCTGTCAGCAGCACAGACGGGCGTCAGTCAGCTGTCTTCACCACATGACGGAGAACAGCAGTTTTACATTTGGATCAATGGGAGGATTACAGGGAAGAACTTTTTTTATTTCTCCCACACTGACTCTATACAGCCATAGATATACAAAATATAGATATCATCAATGTCCATAAACTTTTAAGTCATTAGCTGGTAGTGACACATGAATACAACCCCCACATTCTTCCATCTTGTCTTCCATCTTTTCTCTTCCCTTCAGTCCACACCAACTCTGTCCAGTGTTACGCTGCAGCAACATGTTGCTTCACTTGATGGGCATCAGGGTCCGTGGACTAATACGCTGGTAGAAACAGAAGCGTATCCGTCCTCCGAGACGGACGGGTGATGGACGTCAGAGACATTACACAGAGGCTTCCACAGCTGTGTGGATTTCCCTCAAACATACAGACGGAGACAGGAAGATAACGGGCTAATGATCAGCGGTGTCCGAGTCCTGCGAGGGTCCGGCTCTCGCTCTCAGATGCAGGTCACACTCTCCAATCAGTTTCCACAGATACACAGTGTTGGTGGTAGATGTTAAAGGAAAGGGTAAGCGGGCCAGTGACCTTGATTGGTGGTAAACTACTCGAGCAGCGTGCCAGGACTTGTAATAAAACACATTGGTTTCAATCAGCACAGCTGCACCACTGTTGGAAGACACCTTGTTTTGTCTTGACTGCCCTCTAGCAGGTTATCGACCCCCCCCCCCCCCCCCCCCCTTCAGCGGCTCCCTGCGACGCTTATTAACCCTGCAGATTTAACCACAGTCAAACCAGTGAAGCTCAGAAACAGGAACGAGCAGCCATGTGCGTCACTGCTGGTCATCTTCCCAAACACACAGGAGTCTTTCTTTCACTTGTTTTTTTCTTAATTACTTGCTCCACCTCCTTCTTCTCTCCAGTCATTTTATTACAACATCTGGAGAATTGAAACTTGTTTGAGTTGGATCATCTTTGCAGACGATGAATGGCAACAATGGACCTTTATGTCTCGTAGTTAGTAAGTTTCTCCTGTTTCAAACAGAAATGCTGCCAGAGCTCTGATAATTCTTCCTGCATGATGCTTGCAAATGCAAAATATGCAATAAATATATATATAGAAATTAAAATGATTCAGCAAACGTAAGTTATACAAATTGTGGTGAGAGAATTGTATTTTATAATAAAGACCATTTGTAGTCTAAACAGGATGTCTACAATCAGGCTCAGTATGATGCCCCCCCCCCACCCACCCACGTCGCTCTGCTCCCAATCACGCAGATGTGTTCTCTGCAGTGAGAGGCATATTGCTGTTGCTAGGCAACGATGCACAGCTGTCAGTCACTTGTGAGCCAGTGAGCTACACAGAACTTTCAAAGTTTGCTGTGTGCAGGTGATTACAATGGTAAATAGACTGCACTGAAGTAGTGACTTTCTCCCTAAACAGACAGGGTGCTCTACAATTTCCATGCGAGGCGCTGGTCCAAACTTCAGAGGCAGCTTCGGGTTCATTGTCTTGCTGAAGGACACTTCGACATGTGGGCACGCAGAAAAAAAAGTACAAGTCCTGAAAACCATCGTGTCATTCTGGAAAATATTTTGAATTTCTCGTCTTTTCCTTTTGCTGAGAGCGACAGTGTTCAAAAATGAGACTTTTCTCTGTTTAGAATTAAATCTACAGCACAAGAAAATGTACAGAAAAGGGTCTGAATACTTTCTGAAATCACTGTACCAGCCTTATGTCATTCAAATGTACTGGAAAATCTGTTGTTCAAAAGAGTGGGAACACTGTGAGATCAGATCGGTTTGAGCAGGTCAGCGATCACTACTCTTTGTCACAGGTTGTTACGTTTCTTTTTCACTGCGTGGAGGCATTAAAATCATGTGAAAATGGGCAATCAGTAATCAGTGATGATCCAAGAATCTTGGGGTGCAGACTGTTGGTAGATTGGTGTATTGGGGGGGGGGGGGGGGGTGTCTTGGTGCAGCAGCAGCAGTATAGTGTCTTTATTGGAGGTTTAAGGGGGTTCATAGCTGTCATTGCAAAATGCTCCAATATGAGGGGCCATCGGGGGCCCATTTTCCCCTTGGGGGGGCCCCAAATCTTTGCCCGGTCTGCCTGTCCCGACCCTGGGCCTCTGTCAGTAATGGGAACGCCCTTCATGCAAATGAGCTGAAACGTTAAAAAGCCAGTTAGGGTCTGGTGTTTTAATTCCAGAGATTTCCAGTGCTAACAGAGAGCAATCCTCCAGATTTGCATTTAAAACGGTTTCTCATGCACATCAGTGTTACACATCACCGCCAGCTCTCTTTGACTATTGATACATGCACAGCGAGTGCAAACACATCCCCATAAGTGATGCAAAGTGAATGAGCGGAAGTATCTTCAAAGGCCCTACGAGCGTCTCCAGAGGTTCGCCACCTGAGCTCACTCCAAATGAACCTGCTCATCTCCAACATCTTACACACTCGTACGTGCACACAATGTGCAGTATGTATATTAAGACCCGGTGGAACTTGATGAGGATATAATTTAATATTCCAGTTATAGGACAGGGCTGCTGTGCCGCAGGGAAATCCATCATCTATTGCTGCAGCTTCAGGCTCGGGGTTGATCAAATTAAATTCCTTCTGCATTCTCCGCTGCTTTTGTAGTTTTCCAATACCTGCATAAAAAAAAAAAGAAAGAAAAGAAATCCCTAGAAAACAGTTTGAACACCTGCAGTTCTCTGAGCAGAATTTCCCTCATGTCCTTTGAGATTATTTCAAGGTACCTAATAAGGAGAGAAAAACTTGTGCGCGCTGAACATGAACGGTGCACTGAAGTAAACACATTCTCCTAGTTTAATTTTCACAAGAATTGAAGGTGAAAATGTTTCCCGTTCCACTGGCGGTGGAGTCAGTGATGTATGCTGGGAAGTCTGTTTCAGGGAGCCATTTAATCTACAATCTGGAAATGTTTTTTTTGGTAGAAAACTACAGGTTTCCACCTTGTTTCCAACTCAGTCACACTAAGTCTTTTGTTGCCTCCATTAGCAGTTTCAGTCGGTCACTTTCAGTGGTCAGTTATTAAGTCCCAGCTGGATTCCTGTTATGTTTGGTCTTGATATTCACAGACCCCAGAGGATGAAGCCTAAAGTCTGTGTACCAAGGAGCCAGGGATTGACCTGCCTTGCCGCCCAGCTTCATTACGTCATTGAAACTGCAGCGGAGTGTTGTAGCATCGAGGATTTGCTCTTTTATGTTGTTGAACAGTTGAGATCTGGGAACTTGGGCTTTAATCTGGGAATGGAAGTCGACTGAACCATCATTACATTGACCAATAAACGGGTGATGACACTAATCATTAGCTGTGGCCCTCTCTGAAAGCATCTTTAAAATAACTGAAGTGCAGTTGGAGTTTAGTCTTGCCCTCCCCAGCAGCTTCTGCTCTGTATCAGAGATACAGTAAGCGACAGCCCACGTCTTCCTCGCTGCTTCCTGAGCGGAGGATGAGCTGAGGTGACGCTCTGCCTCCAGGTCTCTGGTTTTAGTTAATTTCATTCCAGGCCAGAAGCAGCAGACATCCATTATGGAGGTGTCAGACACGGTGCAGTGTAGCAAACCGATGCATCACATCCCCTGTGTGTCACAGATCAGGCCTCCAAACAGGAACCTCTGGCTCGCTCACAGAAGTGACCTCATTATACCTCAAGGCGGAGGGGGGGGT
>NW_019174341.1:245521-273579 GCF_002260705.1 Seriola dumerili
GGGTGGGGGGTGGGGGGGGGGTTCTCTGCAGGTCATGACCCTACTGTGTCTCTCCCAGATAAACTGTGATATGAGAAGAAGAGACATTAATCACACCTGCTGCTGAGCTGTGATTCAACTGAAGGACTGTAATTTGCAGGAAATGCGTTTGGAATCCAAAGTAGAAACTACATTTGGAATAAAAACATGATCTCGAGTGTGAATATCAAGTGCTCCTTTCAAAACTCACACAAGTTGCTTTCGCTGATTAGAAGACAACTTCTTGCAGAGAGCGAGCGCTCGTTTGAGTAAAATGACAGCCTGCACGCTCTTGACCCAGGCTTGACATCACGCTCGCCGTGATTAAATGAACACAGATGTTGAGTTTCCCGTGTGTTTCCGCTGCCTCGCTGCTGTGGCGCATTGTCCTGACTGGAAATACGGCAGTGAAACTCTGAGCCTCTGTCTTACGCACTAGTCTTTCCTGAGGTAGGACGCCGCAGAGAGGTCATGAAATTAAACCTCAAAGTCATTAACAAAAACATAGTAGAGACACAGTTCTGTTGCACGACAGTATATGTTTATTTATGTCTCTTCAAAGATTTGAATTCACTGACAATATTTAAAACATAAAAATAGAGGAAACTCCACATCTGGAGGAACGCAAGACACTGGATTGACACTGATTTCCATCAGTGTTTTTCTGTTGCAAGAACTTGTACCTGCATGAATCAGGGCAAAGAAAAATAAAAAAAAAGACTTCCAAGGTTGTTTTCCTGAGTTTCAGTGTGAGACTAATTTTTACTAAGGGGATAACAACTAATAAGGGGTGGTTGAAAAATCAAGTTTAAAGACAAAACAGAAACCAGGTTTAACATCGTCCTGAAATCTGGAGCTGGAGGAGTCTGGTCTTCCAATCTGGAGGTAAAGAGAGTCAGTAATGTTGCAGAAAGCAGATGTGCCTTTTCTGGACTGAAAGGAGATGACAGAATTAAATTGCTAAGCCACATTCACTGATGGTAATTTCACAGTCTGGGGATTTCTCAGAGCTTGTTCTATTAGCTCTGGGTACGTTGGACATGTTCAAGATCCAGCGGCCGGCAGCTGCCAGCTGCACAGCTCCTTTAACCTTTACCTACCCAGGAAGGGTATTAGAAGGGTATCCTGTCTGCCATTTTTTCAGCAGGAACCTCGCTCCACATTTCTTCTACGCTGAGCCGAAGTCTCCTTCTGTTCTCTGCGAGTTCACGGCTGGAGCGAGGAGACAACCATCCAGACTTTTCTCTCTTGATACTGATTCTGCAACAAGTCCTCCAGCCACCGAAACCACCACGCAGGTCACCATGCAGATCGTAGTTTGGGTTAAAATGAGGTTAGAGGACGTTCGTCTTCATGGTTACGGTTGAAAGGTCGTGGATATAAGAAACAACGTTGACTATCGGTTTGAGATGGGAAACAAACAGCTCCATCCACTCCAAGCTGAACCTCCTGATGCAGACTGTGTCGCTCTGTGTAACACATCTAACTTCCTTCCTTTTCTTTGCTCCTGAGGCTGCAGTTCCCCTAATGACCACTACAGTCCGGCTCCAGCAGTGAGTCAATCCCCATAGACTCCCATGTTAAAATGTCCAACTTTACAGCAGAAATAACAGAGGCTACGTCCATCTTTAATGGGACTTAGTTAGCCTGGCATGCTAACATTTGTAGCATATGTTAAAACAGGTGTATGGTCTAAGTTAAGACCAGCAGTAAGCACAGTGTCGCCTACTTTGCCATCTATTGCCTTTATTTTCAGTGTGTTGTCACAATAATCTGCTCGCAGTCTCTGATTCTGATATGTACTGTAGTACCAGTTCTCCCACATTTTAAATCTATACATGTCACTGCATACAAAAGTAAAGTATCATGAGGCCAATTATTTTTTTGCCCAAAGACGCTCCATGACTGAGCTGACTACTACGTAGAGAGGTGACTAACTGCACTGTGTTTGATATGATGAAAATCTTCAGATTATAATTTCAATGAAAGATGAGTCAAAGTGGAAAATAATGAAGCATATTTCATCAGCGTTGGTTAAAATTTTAATTGGATTTCTCTGGCAAGGTGTAGTGCGGATTGTCCGGGGGCTGGGAGCACGGCGTGCTGTTAGCAGCATGAATCACTGATCAATAAACAGATAACTGCGTTATCTGGTTAACTCCTGACACAGGCTGTTGGAACTGAGGCGGCAAACCTCTCTGTGGGAGTTCAGCCACACAGATCCATTCTGTTCAGCAGACAGTCGACGTTAGAGCCATATGTCTCACTGAGGTGTTCCTGAACACATCAGTGGCTGTACAGTTTCAGCCAATGAAAATAGCTCCACCCTAGACAGAGTTATTGATTTCTAGTCATGAATTTCTTTCGTCTCCAGGATATACAGCGAAGCTGTAAAGCTTCATTCAACCTCTCCATGACTGGTTTTGCAAGAATGTTTTTCCCACTTCATGTAATCATCAATTAATTCATCTTAAAACTCTTCTCCAGACAAGTTTTAAACTACGTTTACCCACGCTGCTATGATTAATATTTTGTTTAACATGGTTTTCACGCATTAAAAGTACAAAAAACAAGAAAACTGTGGCCAGAAGCACATCTACTTTTGCCCCGCCCACCACCTGCGTGCTCCAGGTGGACAGGTGGAAGAGCAGAGAGTATGAAGATGTTTAGTGTCTGAAGAAACATGAGAACGATTGTTTTCAGGGTTATGGCGGTGGCTCGCGTCTTACAGGGGCACATCGCCACGGTAACATTTGCTGCATATCCCAGGAGTTTAACATCGACACATACGCTGCACCAACGTGTTGGGAGTTATTATGGCATTATGGCAGAGGGCCATCTCCTCAGCAGGGGCTTATGTCGTACACTCGCTGTATGCAGGCCCCAGTTTGACTTCCCGGCCCTAACGCTCAGATTCACGCTTGTGTCTTATACTAGCGGGTCTTCTTGCAAGATGGGATCCTTTTATGTATAATATACTGTTGGACTGCAGCCAATGGTCAAAGTCATTTTATTGTGCTTTTGTAAACTGATATGATCCAACAACAGAGACTGATTGAAGCACTAAAGCTTCGTCCTTGTTGTGCTCATAAGAGATGACAGTTAAATCTATTTACCGCTTTGACTGATGTTTCTTTCGTTTGTTTGCGGAGGTTGCAGCTGAAAGAATGAAGCTCAAACTGCAACATGTAAGTTTAATGGAATTCACAGATGTAATTACAGTCAGATCAACTCGTGCCCTTGTGATCGGGCAGTGATGTTATAAGCCTATTAACACACAGCCAGCTGTCCTCCCTGCTCTTGGCAGCCTGGATTATGTTTTTTAGTTTAGCTTCTGCACATTTGTCTAATATTATCACCGGAGACAATAAGGCAAAGCGAGGTGAATTTATTTGTATAGCACATTATCACACACAGAGGTCACTCAATGAAATGAAAGAAGCATAAAAAATAGAAGTAAAAAGCATAAAACTGATAATATTTAATCAGAGTGCATGGAAACTGTTGAAAATACGCCGCCCTGCTGCCAGAAGACCTGTCCATGTTTACGATCGGTCGTATGTTGTAAATCCCGCCCCTTTTTATATGAGCAATAACCGCCGTCGTGTGATTGTAGCACGATTGCGGTTGTGGAGAACAAAAACAAAAGTCTGAGTAAAAGAAAATCATGTCGACATTGTTCGGTCTTAAAAAGCCTTGATTTAAAGTTTTTAAAATAGTACAAGAACCCTAGAAAGTGTTAAATTGCGTTGTGGCCCACAGCTGTTTACTCTCTGGCACACTGGCAGTATTAAAAGTAGCCGAATTAGCGATTAGCTCTGATGTTGGTATGGATGTACGGACAGCTGTCACGGGATTACTCTGTGGCAGAAGGAAACTTAATGTGAAGATTCTCAAGCAAGTTCTGGAAATATAAGTGTTTTCTTTAAGCACATTTATGGAAATTTAATTCACAAAGGAAATCAGTAATGATGATGGAATATGTTGATCATGTCCGTGTGTCCTGATTTGAGTTGTGACTCTAAGTGTGATATTAGATGCAGATATTGTCCTGTGTTTTTATTAAACACCAGAATGCACATGTCATTTTCTCCTCTCTCTTTGCCCCCCCCTCACGCTGGCAGGAACGACAGATGGAAGGTGAGCGCCATGACAACCCCTGCATTTAAATTCCCTCTGCATGTTCCAAATTTAAAAATGTAAAAACACGCCATCGTCTTCTTGTTCTTTTTTGTAGAAATTCCCAGAGACGACGTGCCAAGAGGAAGCGTTCCAATTTTACCTGCGCGTGTTGCTAAAGGGATTATGCATCATGGATTCTCGGCTGGTTCTCTCGTCCACTGAGACGCACTCTGCCTGAAAATGTGAAAAAAAAAAAAGCTCTGTGTTACACAGAGCTGACGAGAGAAAAGGGCTTCATGAAAATGTGCCACGGACTCTGAATATCCCGCTCTGTCTCCGTCCTGCACGCCTCGTGTTACACATCAGGGAGGCTGTATAGAAATTTTAAAAGGCCTCCTTATCTTGTACGAAGGTTAAAGCCTCCGTGCCCACTGGCTCCATCCATGTTAAAAATGCATACAGTGTAATGACACTGCTGTAGAGCGCTCGGGATACTGAACCTCCACCAAAGAGCATCTGTTATGGGTTTTGTGTCCAATTCTATGCTGGTTTGGATATTTTATTTTTTTAAGGCGGTACGATTCTTCCAGCTCACACCTCACATTTCACGTCTTGATGTTTATTGGGAACAAAGTCCCCCTGTGGCTAATGAGCATCTGTTTGCATGGATAAGATACGCGCGAGGTGCAACAGTCAGCGCCGCTTAAAGAATCATTTCACATTCAAGTCATTCGAACAGACAGCCAGAGGACGGCAGCGGCCCACGTGCCCACCAACGAGCCCAGTGAGACCCTGCAGCTGTGATAGGAAATGACAACTACACATATATGACTGTTGATTTGGGCTTTTAATTTTTTTTCTTTTTTCTATTTTTGTGTGGAAGCCACGACAGAAACCTCAAAGGAACATACAGGGGAAAATATTCCAAACGCACTGTGTTTTCAACCTAAACCTCGATGTTTCTCATCAGAGTGTTTTAGACGAAACAAACAGGAAAATGCTCAGGAGAACAATTTCTAATAAGGCCATTCTGTCTGTAATTCAGTGAAGCCTGCAGGCACGTTCAAGTGTGACCAGTTGGACCCATGGTTGGATGGATGGGCATCATTAGTGTTTACTAAACAAAAATAAAATCCACCGGTGGAATTAAACTTCCTGTAACCGGCTGCAGCTCTCAGAGTTCATGTAAGAAAAGTAGAACCAGCTCCTTGTTACAGGAGGTACGGTCACACTCTCTCCTTCCTGAGTTACTGCGCTGCAGAACATTATGATGTCACAGTGAAGTCGACCTTTGACCTTTTGGATATGAAATG
This sequence comes from Seriola dumerili, assembly GCF_002260705.1. Classification (NCBI taxonomy): domain Eukaryota; kingdom Metazoa; phylum Chordata; class Actinopteri; order Carangiformes; family Carangidae; genus Seriola; species Seriola dumerili. The sequence goes on from NW_019174341.1 coordinate 250,975, forward strand.
TCACCACCTCATTTTATCCATATAGACACCTGAGTTCAATTGTGTCATAATTGGTGTGTGAATTGATGAGCTATGTCCAAAAATGTGTTTTGTGAGGTCACAGTGAGCTTGACCTTTGACTTTTAACCTTTGACCACCAAATTCTATCAGTTCATCCTCAGCAAAAAATATTCACCAAGTGAATATTTTTTGCCAAATTTGAAGAAAATACCTCAAGGCGTTCCTGAGATATTGCATTCACAAAGCCAAAACTGTGTTGTGTGAGGTCACCGACCTTTGACCTCTGACCATCATGCTTTATGGGGGAAGTAGTTTGGTAACAGAGGGTCAACTTAGTAGCTTTTCTGGAGCTTTAACCAAAGCCGATGATCTTTGTCCTGCATGAAATCTACGGTACTGTACGGCTGAACACAAACTCACCAGCTTCATCTGGAGCTGAGACTTTTTTGTGTTTATCATTTTATGCTTTTGTCAAATCACCAAGATTTCTCTTTGAGCTCTTTTAATGGAAATTTAAACGCTGAGGGTTTTCGACAAAGCTGCAGTGAAATAACTGTGGGTAGAGGGGATCTCAGCCCGTCTGGGAGCCTCGTTTACCTCGGCTTCGTTAGATTAAACAAGTCCTTCACTTTCTGTGCCGGTGCAACTTCATGCTACTTCCTCTTTGCTGCTTTGTGACCAAGTACAGTCCTTTCAACCATAAACAAATGCTGGTCTTCTTCTGGTGACGAAACCGAAACATTTCATCAGGACCAAGATGACAATTCACAAATCAGAGGGATGGTTTCAGTCACTTTAGGAACTGTACACAACTACAATACTTATTAATACTCAGCCTTAAGTGCACATGGATTTTAATATGGTTCAGTTACCCAGAGGAAACAAACTACTTTCAATGGAAAGTAGCTGAAACTTCTTGAAAAGTTGCTAAATTTTACTGCATGCCGTAATACTCAAATTAGCATATTCATCATGCATTCAGCTTTCAGCCCTTTAACATTTGCTTCCCTCCTCCTCTCTGTGCTCACATATACAGTATTTTGATAGAGCTAAATTCACAAGAAAGCTCTTCTCATGGACATTGGTCATTTTTTCTGTGTCCGTTGTCTTGAAAACGGAAACAGAAAAACATGTCAATAACCAACTATGATGTCGTCTAACAAAATCACCAATCACACGAGTCAAAGACAAAGACTGAGCTGTGATTTCAGCTGTATTTACTTGTACAATGATTACTCACAAAGGAAGGCATGCAACACACTGTTGTTTTTACCTCTATTGGAGGGGGTCCAAATCTTAATCACGGGGGTCTGACCCCCCCCCTCCTAATTCGAACCCTGTATATAAAGGCAGACAGACAGTCAGTCAGAGGAAAAGCTCCAGCAGAGAAACAAGATTTAGGTTGAAAACACCTGCAAGCTCTCCCTGCTCTGAGAGCTGCAGGACATCAGAGAACATAATGCGCAGCCTCATTAGGTAGATATGACAAGTAATGAAGACATAATGAAGATGTAAAGTTAACAAAAAACATTTAATTTACATAAAATCAACAAGGAGCTTAATTATACGGAATGAGCAAAACACAATTAGCCAAATATATATGCTAATTGTACAAATGTGGGATGTTTTGAAATCATTTGGCAAAATGCCACAGCAGCACCTGTTGTTGCAAACAGTGAATTCACCATGAAGTAAAAATACATGATGCAATTCTTCTCAAAGAAGTGCAAGTAAATGCTTTATAATATAAACTCATTAAAACATAGAGTTTTGCTCTTCGTGGTTGTTGGACCTCAGGAGTTTGGAAAGTAGACATTTGTGTGATAAATATTTGTCTCTATTACCAGGGCAGCGTACATCCTGACGGTCCTGCCTCAAATTCTGATTGAGCACCAAATTACCAGATCGCTGTAGCATGAGCAGCCTGACAAATGTCTCTGCAGGAGGACAAGGGTGCGCTTCATATGAAAGATAGTTTTTAATTTTGTGTGTACCAAACTTTCATTCACTTTCTTTAGACAAATACTGCAGAGCCCCCCCCCCCCCCCCCCCCTCTGCTTTCTTAGAAAACAGTTACGGCTTTCTGGAGAGTTCACTGGTGAAAGGGTCATTTTATCTGGGGTTTTTTGTGGTGGGGGAGCGTTAAGAACGTGACACCTTGTGCAGGTTAGAGATGAAATCGGAGAAAACTGTGGAGAAAAGGTTGAAGAGAGCAACATGGCAGCAACACGCAGACGTTTGTTCCCGATCTCTCACCAAGATACGTTAATCCTGAATCAGATCGGCTGCATAGGGGGCAGATAGGTCCCAGAGAGAGTCGCATGCAGCTTTCCAAGGAGAGAAAAGACCCATGAAAACTGTAAGGCTTTGCATTATGCAATGGTATGGGCTGTTTTTGTAATGTTTTTTTTTTGGCTCTTCATTTTTGGGGGTGAAAGTTAGCTACATTTAACTTATTTATCATGTGCACCCACTGCTGTTATTTTTTCATGTCACTTTAAGAAAGGCACTTCAGAAATTATGAATGAAAAGCAAATTTATGCTTATCCAATATTCATATTTAAAGTGTAACAGTAAAACTGCAGTTTCATAATTATTCATTTTTCATGTAAGTAGGAAATAATAGAGGTCCCAGTACAGAGCCATGTGGAACTTTTGCAGAAAAGGAAATAAGGCAAAAAAAAAGAAGAAAAAAGCTGTTGGTCTAAATCAAGAAAATTTACAGTAAGGTTTCATAAGATAAACAATATAGTGAGAAATTGTTGAATGAATACACATTTGGAACGTTTGGTATCAAGTATGTGTGTATGAATTCAAAATCAAGTTTTTATTTTTTCTAAATGTAATGTCATAACCTGCTTTATTCTTCCCTGTCTGTAAAACATGTGAAGCAAGTTGATTTCTAATGGAATCAGGTTAAAAAAAAAAAAAAATGACCTCTGAAATTTTTCAGTGCAAAAAATAATTAAATTAAGCGTCTAAATCGAATGAGTGAGCTAACCGATATTTCACCTCCTTCTGTGCTAAAGTGTTTAAATTTCTTCCAAAATACCTCAATCAATTTGCAGAACTGCCAGTGTGTGGTTAGAGAACAGTGCAGGAAGCTGTAGAAAGTGTAAAAGCTCTTCTCCCTCTGCACACTGAGCTTCTTTCAGTAAAAAGCTGTGATATTTGTGTCATTGAGATTCCATATTCCTGTGTGTAGATAACTCATTGAACCCACGCACGCCGCTCGGTTTCTAGCAGAAACTGCTGACAGAGAATGACTAAAAGCTCGCCGCACTTCCTCCCACATCAGCCCAAACTGCAAACTTTTCTCTGTCTCTGTTAAAGTGTCGAATGCAGATGACAAAGTTCACTTCCTCGCAAACTTTCCCAAAGGAGAGGAAAAGTTTCAGTGAGGGATTTCGCTAACAAGAGTCAACAACAGTCAGGAGTTGAAAGTTTAGAGAACAAAAAGGTGCTATCAGATTTGCAGTATTACCTGCTAAGCGCTGCCTCCTGCGGTGCTGGAGGTGGACAGACTGAGGCTGACTGCGGCGCCTTGTAGCGCTAGCATGTGTGTTTCACTCACCGCTAATGAGGAAGACTGCCTGACAAGCCCCGCTGCTGCTCGCACACTCACACACACTCACACACACTCACACACTGCCCTACATCCATACATATTAAACACCCTCTTTTCATGTGTGTAGCATTAACCCTGCTCTCACCCTCCGCCTGACAACACTGACAGAAACATGCAGTGTTTGTGGGAAAGGTTAAAGCCGGGGTTTGTTTGTATTTTGTGATTGTTTGCCTGCAGGCGGAGCAGCGGTGGGAGTGCAGATACTGTACATAAATTGCCAAGAAAAAAGTATGTGAACCCTGTGGAATGACCTGGTTTTCTTATCTTCTTTATCTTTATCTTTCTTTATCCTCTTTCTCTCTTTCTATCTTCAAGTCACAAGTTTAGTTAAACACAATGTATTTACAGTAATAACACACAAACAGAAGTGAACCCTCAGACCTCCAACCAGCTCCTCCTGTAGCAGCTGATCAGACCTGCTCAGTGTTCAGGAGGAAGTTTGGACCATTCGTCCTCTGAGAGCTGCTTGAGCTCAGACAGATTCTCAGGATGTCTGGTGTGAGCAGCTCTCCTCAGCTCAGTCCACCCACAGCATATCTGCTGGATTAAGGTCTGGGCTCTGACTGGACCACTCCAGAAGGTGGATTTTCTTTCAGTGGTAGATTTACTTTGATGTTTCGGGTCATTGTCCTGCTGCATCACCAGCTCCTCCTGAGCTTCAGCAGGTGGAGCCAACCTGACATTATCCTGGAAGAGACCCTGATCAACTTTTCTCTTTGATGTGGAGCTGTCCAGGTCCAGAGGCAGCAAAGCTCCAGATCATGGCGCTCCCTCCACCTTGCTTCACCTGTGGGACGATGTTTTCATGTTGGTATCTATTTGGCTTTTTACATCACACATAGAGCTGCATGTTCTTCCCAGAAAGTCTTACCAGTCTTATCTCCCTCGACTACCAGTGGTGAATACAACATGATACTGAATTACAAGTGTTAATGACCTTGCTGTCTTTGCTAGCAGCTGTTGTTCAGTTAAATTACGTATTTTAATACTACCATTGTCTTTAATGTTCCTCCTTCCAAGTATTTTGTGCCACTAATCAACTGCAGAGAAGACAATCTGCTTCCTGTTTACACTGGCTCGCACATGCTCCGTGCACGTGAATGCTCATGAATATATGTATATACATATATATATATATATTTAAGCCATTAGCTGTTTCTCTGAGCTTCGTTTTTACCTTCTTCTAGGGAGAGGAGCCACAGCTCTGAATCATCTCCATTTATAGAGTTTGAAACTCTCTGAGATGATTCTGTGACACTTTCAGCTTCATGCAAATCAACAATTCTTAATCAGAAATCTTCTGGTTCTGTTTTTTACAAGTCAAAGTAATTCTGTCTCGACTCCTGACTCTGATTAGCTTTTGCTGAAGTTATTAGCCGAGGGTTTAACAAACTTTTCCTAACGTACACTGTGAATATTTTGATTATTTATTCAGTACAAGAGCGATACTATGATTTGTGTGTAACATTAAAAAATTTTGTTGTTGTGAGTATATTTTAACGGAGATGAATGTCTGACCATAAGACTCATTCATATATATATATATATATATAAATGCAGGTCATTTCGAAGGGTTCACTTACTTTTTCTTTCCCGTGTAAACAAAAACAGGATGGAGGAAAAGATGTGTGATTCTTTTTGAACCGTCTTTGGAGAGAGTTGTTTATTTATTCTCCATAAATGTGCACTGAACACTTTTCTTCCAAATTTGCAAATTTAATCAAAAATATTTAAATGAGAAAAGCTAAACCTTGAGGATGTTGACATGAGGCATAATTTATTTCGGTTTCAAGAGAAAAATAAAATGTAAATTTCTGATGAAAAACATTAATAATGCAAAATTACAGATATTTTCAGCACAAACATTCTGCTGCATTCATTTATTTTATTAATGCGTATCATACATTCCACACTGTAATCTATACACTATACAATACATGCATAATAATAAAAAGTCTATACTGAAAATGATAATTCATGCAAAAATCACATGATAGAAGTGCCACTCTCACCACAATCCATTCTGTTGATCAGTTTTTACTATATTCATGTCTCACACCACACACTGTAAACCGCGCACTGTAAAATGAATGTGTAATATTAGGATAAAGCAGATTACAGACAGACTGGAGGATTAATAGTCTAATAACTGGAAGAGCTTAAACCACAGACACACCTTCCCTCCTGAGTCAGGACTCACCGTGTGAGGAGACGGTTGTTGCTGTCGTTGTGTGGAGCTTGTGAACGCACCCTGATGGAAGAGCTTCAGCAGCAACACACAGAAGGTAATAAAGGGGAGGCTGATATTTTTCTGGCTGTGCCGTCTGACACTGCTAAACCCTGGAGAGATGCGCTGTCTGACTCTCCTCCTCTCTGGCTGTCTGCAGGTCTGAGCTGATCTGCTGGTCTCTCTCTTTACAGCACATGGGGTTTGTAGAGTCACATTTCGGTTTATTTTCAGGACTGAACAATCGCAATAAACCCTAAACACGACTGTCTGAACACAGATCCACTTATTTTAGCTGAATCCTCATCATGTAAACATCTGTGCTGGGCGTTGCTCAGATGTTAGAGATGTTGAAGAGCGTTCTGCATCAGATACATTTGGACACATGCTTCCATCAACATGTGCTCATCCCTGAAGTGAAAAGCACAATGAAACACATTAAGTGTGCGTGTTGTTGTCAGAACGGTCTCTAGAGAGAAGAAGAGGTTGTATAAGGAGACTATTTATCCCATTCACTGACTCATTATCTGCATTCAGCGAGCAGATGTTTTGTTCACTGCTGTTAAACTCTCTCACTCCCTCTCATTTATTTTTCCTCTTCTCTTTATCCGTGTGTTGACCTCGCCATCCCTTCTCTACAGAGAGGGGAGTCGTGTTTTCCATTTCATTTCTATTTCTCATTGTAACCTCGCACAGGATCAATATCCAATTCTGTCCTGTGTCATATGAAGAAACAGTCCTTAACCCTGCGTCTTCCACAGCGCTGATTTGATTCTTTTGGTTATTTCTTGATACTGACGTCCCCTCACACCTGGACTACAGTGCTATTTAAGTCCTGCTTGATGTCCTCAATAAGACCTTCCATCATCGATGATGTGTGTAACATCACAATCTGTATCAGTTTCACTGGTTCAGTCACAGAAAGGAAGATTAACTGTTTTCTCAGTCAGGGAAAAGTATCAAGGTTTCTCAAACTTTTCTGCTCAACCCTCAACCCTGTTTTTTTTATTATTATTATTACACGTCATTATTGTTTTTTTAAATTGTGAAAATCAACAAAAATGAAAAGAAACTCGATACAAACAAAAAAAAAGAGTAAAAATCAGTTTTAACATTATAATCAGCAGCTTATTTCCTATTTCTGCCCATTTTCTCTGAACTTGTCATCACCTGACACATTCCCTGAGCTGTCAGCGAGGACGCCGTGAATTACACTCTGTGGTGATCAGTGTCTTCTTGTTGCAGGAAGAACAATTTTTGCTTCTGCATCATTTAACAAAAACAAATATCATGATTTCTTTCTTCTTTTTCAGAAAATTGACAGTGATGAGCCAGAGGCATGATTTAGTATTCATACTTTTATTTTGTGTTTGTGCATGGAGGGAGCTCCTAACTGAGTCATGGTGTGTTGCTCTCCCTCTGAGATGATTTAATACGTTACATTTATATTTAGTCATTTCTTAGACGCTTTTATTCAAAGTGACTTACAAGGGAGAGACAACACTAAAGCTTCAGTGCAGTACGAGACCTTGTACTAAGTGCGTCTGTATGTCGATACACTACGGTGGCCCAAAACACTAAAGAATAGAAACCCACTGGCTGTGTGGTGTGTGTGTGTGGCGGCTGTGAAACATCTTGGTTTTCATTTCGGCTCACACGTGAACAGGTCAGAGTGGACACACGGCCTGCGTGACACGTGTGTTTCACGCATCGTGGCTGCGTCGCGGGATGTAAAAATTCTGTGTCTCGCCTTTTTTTCACACGTGACACGTTTCCTGCAAAACCAGACAGAGAAAAGACCCGTTGATGTCATAGCGACATGATGATAGCAACATGACATAAAACTGACACCTTCCACTGTATGTGAAAACATAAAAATATATTTACGAATCATTTTAGCAGCTGCATGTGGAGACAGAGACATTTTAGTGACGTTTTCTGTCAAAAATAAACTAGAAATTAAAAAGAAATAAGAAAAGAAATTCAACATTCAAGTAGCAAACTCTATGTGGAGCGATAGAGCTGCAGCAGCAGCGATGCTTACAGCTGCTTTCTGGATCAGTCGTGAGGTTTGTGGTGTCACCAGCACGTCCTGATTCTAAAGCTCTTGATGCTGCAAACACAGTGAAAAGCTTTCAGGCGGCGGTGGACGTGATGATGATCGTCCGACGTTTTTGTCAGTCTGTCAGTGTTGAAGCAGGTTTGTGATTAGAGAACATAGACAGCTCGCAGGACACACACACACACACACACACACACACACACACACACACAGAGGAGTGCAAATATGGTTATTTGGAAAAATCATTTTTTGACAGATTGTTTTTTTTTTGTTTTTATTTATTTATTTATTATTTTGAATTTCTTGCAGAATTTGTGTCAGATCTTCGGTTGCGTATCAGAGCCGCCATGACTCTGACTCTATCATACACAAATATATATTGGTTAATATTTACATCCCTATAACCTAGCATATAGAAACAGTGATAACATCGGATTCATGGTTTATTTAACTAAATATCAACCGCCCCTTATGTGTGAGTGGAGTCACTGATCATAGGGCACCAACCTGTTGAGGGTCAAACCACATTATGACCGATTTTCCCATCATCCCTTTGGTTTCAAAATGTCTCGTCGAATGTCAAACTATAAAATTTCAGATCTAAAGTGTCATTATCACAACATCAGGAGGATTCCAGGTGAGTTTCAGACAAAAAAGCAGATTTCTCTCAACTTTCCACTAAAGCCCTGTAAATTCATTTATTTATAAATTCATTTTATGCATATTTCCTCTTTCTCTGGAGGTTCACTTCATCTCATATGACAGTTTAAACCAGTGGAGCAGCTCATGGGATTTTATTTGCTGCCAGCCGAATGCGGGGGGAAGCAGGATGGTACCAGTGGTTTGCCATAAACACAAATGAAACATTCATGTCATATTCTCCATCTGTCCATTAGCGATACCCGCTTCCCCTTGAGGGAGGGGTGGAGCCAATCCCAGCTGGCACTGGAGGAGAGGCAGTGTACAAACCCGGACATGCCACCAGTCAATCACAGGGCTGACACACAGAGACGTCATGTGGTATAAAAAGAGTATCGAGAGGAGCTGAGAGCGTTCTTGTCAGACTCCAAGTTTTGATTCCAAGTCAGAGGTGTCAGGAATTTCTGTTAGCTTAGCATTTTTGCTACCTGGATCGGCACCAATCCTGTACTGTGACTGCTTCCTCTGTTTGTGACACGCCTTGTGTGAGGAGTGGGCTGAAAACATAACCTGTAAATAAAGATGGACGTCGCCTCTGTGACGTCACCCACAGGTTTCTGAAGCTCAGAGTGAGCTCCTCCACTGTTGCCATCTTGGCAGTGTTTTACTCCGCCCCTAGCTTCAGTGCATTTGTGGCAGACATCAGTCACCCACCTGTCACTCAAAGAGGCCACGCCCTCAATCCTCCATAACTTTAGTCCTTAATAAAATGTAAACAGGTGAGTTTTATAAACAGGTGAGTTATATAAACAGGTGTCATGAAGGAGGAAATTAGCTCTAGAGACCAAAACAGTTTTTGTACCAGGCTGTAAACATGTTTATTTCTGCTGTAAAGTTGGACATTTTAACATGGGAGTCTATGGGGACTGACTCACTGTTGGAGCCAGACTCTAGTGGTCGTTAGAGGAACTGCAGCTTTTAGCAATTCAGTGTTGGCTTCATTTTTCAGCCCTGGAGGTTGCTGCTTGGCTCATACACATTATATGCACCAAGTGTTTGTTACAGCCTTGCATTTAATGAACAGGTACGATGCATTGCATTATTACTTTACACTGCTTTATCTCCCATTATCCTTAAGAAGAATGAATTTCCCTGAGGGGATAAATAAAGTATCTATCTATCCATCTCTAAATCAAACTAGATTCTGGTCTACGAAGCTGTTAGCGTTGGGTGTTATTGTTTATTTCCCTGCTGCAAGTTTATAAGTGACAAATCTCTGGAATCATCCTAAAGTAAAAGACTATGACTGGCAACCTTCTACATATACATATATATATATATATATATATATATATATCTTATATCCTGCTTCCAACGTTACATCAGCGATAATCTGGGGTTCAGTATCTCCCCACATTGACATGTAGACAGGAAGAGCCCGGAATCAAACCACCGACCTTCCGATCTGTGGACGACCCGCTCCACCTCCTGAACCGCAGCCGCCCTGACAATGACTCCATCCCGCTAACCAGCATCATCTGTGTGGCCAAAGCCACATAGATCTTCCTCCTCAGTGTCATTGAGACCCATTGTTGTCAAAAATCTATAAAAAGCACATCAATGAGCCACACTGTTGCCCCGGGTGACATGTGCCTTCATTATCACCGACACACACACACACTGCAGTTTATTTTAAGTCGATATCACATTTACTGTCCTGCTGCATGAAACAAAGCAACAAAGGGGTATTAATCCGCAGCTGAAAATAGTCCTCCACAAATGCATTGTTTGAAATAATAACAAGATGAAATAATAAGGACACAAGTGAAGGTTTAAAAAGAAAATTTAGTTCCCTCATGGGATTTGTTGATTGCAAGAAGAACATTAATTCCAGCCTTATGCGTAAAAGACATTCGCTGGAAAGTGTTAAGACTTCTACAGTAGCTGCATCTGTGAATAAAAACATAGCAGCATCGCCTCACTGCTGCAGATATCTGTGCTCAGGGAGGAAGAGGAGGACAGTGGACAAAAGGCTTTACATTATCTTTTAGCACCTGGTTTTGTGTGAAGAAATCTCCTTCATACAGAGTTGTGCACACACACACACACACACACACACACACACACACACACACACACTCATGCAAACACACAAACATATCTGCCGGAGCATTTGGCCCTGCAGGCATCAAGAATGGTGGATGTGCATCTCCATCCCTTGGCTTTGATGAATAAAAGATGAAAGCTCAGTTTATACTGCTTTCTATTTGACTTGAAATATTTATACCTTTTCCTATTGTAAAGACGAGCAGGTACCACAGGAGATCCAGGTCAAGGAGACTCCGGAGTCTAATCTATATGATCTCCATTCTCTTTTCTTTTTTTTTTATCTTCATTCCCTTCTGCCCTCTCCCTCTATCTCCCCCTGCCTGGCATAATTAATCACCTCAGACGGATGTTTACACAGTCTGATAGCCTAAGGAAAAGTCTCAGAGGGGAAACTCAAAACGCCCTGCCTCAGCACAAACAGAGAGCAGCAGGAGAGATGAGAGGAAGGAGTTTAACTCGTGGCTGCGAGCGGGAGTTCGTTCCTACATGTTTTATCCACTTTTAAACCATTAACAAATTTGACAGCATCCAACAGGCTGAGATGCTCCAGCTGCACTGCATCTGAGAAAGAAAGTCTCACTCTAGCCGGGCTTCCTTTACACACAAAACAGAAGAGATTTATTATAAAAGTCAATGAAATTCACAGCTGTGAACGGTCTATGTTTCCGCTGGGCGATGTTCTGTGAATAAAGCTGGGTTTTCCACTTTTAAAAAAACAGATTTCCAGCAGCCTGCTTCTCGGTCGGACCTGGCTCTCCGGGTCGTGATGTGATAGGTGGAGCTGGGAGCACATGTGGTGTCCAGAGCAGTCAGGACGAGGAGTTGCTCCACCTCTGCATCTGTCGGCTGTGATGAGGTCCACCACTTGTGCTCAGAAATACCATGACCTGGATGACTTGTCTTTTTTGTTTTAAGGTTATTTTCGGGGGCATTTTATTATAACTGTAAATGCCCCTCGTGTCGGACTCGAACCGCGGCGGTAAGGACTGAGCCTTCATGGCATATGCATGAATCTTCGCAGACAAACTTCTCCTCACGAGTACCTGCAGCTGACACCCACACAGACTCCTGCTCTCACTCAGCACGAAGTTACCGGCCTGATGCAGCTGGCAGTAAAATGACAGTTTGAAGTTCTATAAACGACTCTCAACCTCGAGAAGTTTAGTGTGCTTTTACATCACCACACACTTAATGTTGAATCCTACATAAACTTAAACTTTTTCATAGTTTCTTTCTCGACTTTTTGACTTCTCTGAAGTTCTACTGTACGTCAAGTACAAAAATATGCAGCGAGGGCCAGAGTTTAATTATTTACACGTGATCCATTTGCAGACGAGTTGTGTCTTTTTCTTTTTCTCTCTTTAAGCAGATGTAATATCAAAGGCACATTCAGTCGTAACTGCAACGCATAAGTTTAAATGAGGTCTGATGTGTTTCGAATTAAAGTTTTAATTGCTTAAATGAAGATGTGTAGGTGCAGCATTTCATCTCTGCTGTAAAGGCTAATAAGACTCTTAATGTGAGGTTTGTTTCCAAGGCAATTTTTATCACTTTTGTAATTTATTTCTTGGTGTTTTCTCAACCCATAAAAATGGTAAAAGTTTGTCTTTCCTGTCAGAAAGTCTCAGTCTGATCAGAGGGAATTATTAATCAGATGCAAGTTTACTTTTCTCTTCTGTTTTACACGGTAGTTGCTGCAGATGAAGGAGCTGGTGCCCCTGTGGTAATGAAGATCCCTGAGTCATGTTACACAAACATCATGACCATGAAGTCTAAACCAGCAAATACACACTTACAACTTGTTTTAATTATGTGTTTTTACATCTCAAAACACCATCATCAACCATCACCGGCGAGCTGGTCTGTTGTGCCGCTCTTACCTTATGTAGAAATTAATCAGAACGTGGGAACAAAGGAATCTATCAATTTTGGATTAGCTGGGAGTTAAGGGGCGGAGTCAGGCACTGCCAAGATGGCAATGGTGAAGCAGCTCACTCTGAGCTCCAAAACCGCTCTTCAGAGGCCTGTGAGTGACGTCATGGAGGCTACGTCCATCTTTATTTACAGTCCATGTGTAAAACGGCCTCTGTATATATATTTATACATATTTCTTTCTCCCCGTTATACTTTTTTTGTGTAAAAGATGTGACGAAAGTTCATTTTAGCAAGTCGCCTGAGCCTGAGCTTGACCGTCCTCAGACGCTGTTAAGGCTGTTTGGAGGCAGATGAAGGTGTTAAAGCAGCAGTGGGGAGGAATGAAGTCAGAAAATGAGTGAAAGGCTGAACGGCCCGACTGTGATCAGAGGGAGATTTGTTAAAAAAAAAAAGGTGTTACTGTAGGAATTGTGGGAGTAAATGAGCAGACTGAGATGTGAAAGAGAAGAGAAGGAACTCTGAACTGAATCTCGACATCACACCCGGATCCTCTGACTTTCCAAAGAAACATATTTCACACCCACATGTTGCCAGATTATCAAGGCTGTGAGTTTTGTCCGTGAGCAGGACATTGATCCACAACTCAAAAAAAAAAAAAAAAAAGAGGAAATGAAAAACATGATTTTTCCATTGATCATGTTTTTAAAAATTTGCTATAAATTTAAAAACATATCAGAGAACAAACTAACAGCACCAAGTGAGACGTGTGTATGTCTTAAGTATTTTGGGCTATAACTGTTAATCAGCTGGAGTTAAAGGGGCTGAAACCCTGAGGATCATTACACTGAATCACTGTGGGAACATCTGCTGATATTTTTTAAGATTAAATGTAATCAATGAATGATTTAAGAGTAATCAGTTAAATGTTTGGGGCTTCACAGTAAGTTTACTTTGTACATTTAACGTCTCTTCCTCCAAGACTTTTTTTCTTTAACCACACATCACTTGTATAAATAATACATCAACTTCTGACAGCAATCTCACATGTAGTTTTTTAACAAAAAAGCAAAGATGTCAGATATTGATCATGGTTTCAACAACACACTTCTACACTTATTTTACTTTAAAGGAAACAAAATGTTCATTTACTTTCTGGCTCAGAGTTAGAAGAGAAAATCAATACTACTCACATATCTGTTCATCAGCTATGAAGCCAGAGCCATGTGTTGATTAGCTTAGCTTAGCTTAGCTTAGCATAGCATAAAGGAGGAGGAACTGTAGGGTGAAAGCGCTCTGTTCTGAGTTAAAACTAGAATCAGCGCCCTGTGGTTGTCTGCCTCCACCACTCAGAGTAGTTTCAGCTATGTTACCTGAATATCCCTACATAAACCTTTGACCTTTGACCTTTGAAAACCAAAATCTAATCAGTTCTTCCTTGAGTCGAAGTGAATATTTCTGCCAAATTTAAAAAAGTTCTGTCAAGGCGTTACTGAGATATAAGGTACATTTTCAACTTGTCAATTGTGTTGTTTCTGTTTCTATGCACAGGTTAAATAAACACAATACAACTTATTGATTGGTGAGCTTTAGAGGAAAATGCAGCTCATTCAGGAAGTAAGTGCAGTAACTTTCGGCAGTGCTCTGACGTACGGTTGTTTTGCAGGATTTGTGAGAAGCTGCCGCTCTTCTCTCGCGGTATCAGGCTTCGCAGCTGTGCCCTTTGCTCAACATGTAGAAATCTAAGTGACAGGGACCTCGACTTTTTGAGGTGCGACAGCTGAAGCGCAGGGAGCGACTAATCCACAAGTTAGAGCATGTGTTCATTTTCACAGACTTTAATGAGACTGCGTCGGAGCCAGAGAGGGGGGTCGAAGCCTGATGAGAGCCAGGAAAGAGGCAGAGCAGCGGGGGAGCCTTCTGGCTGAAATCACTCTGTCTCTGATTGCCACCATGGAGCGATCCTGCCAGAGGATCACAGGCACAGCGTGGGGCTGCTTACTCTCTGCTGGCAGTGATGAACAGAAGGTGCCACTTACCTGCTCCTATCTGACCGGCTTGCTGTCAGCCTCAAGAGCACTTTGTCTTTTGGACTGTCAAACTGAAAAAAAAAAAAAAAAAAAAGAAAGAAGCGCGCTCCCCAGGCAAGCTCCAGCAGAACAAGTTGCACAGATAAGGGAGTGATTGATGGACGGATACGCACTCGGTTGGACGGAGATTAGACTGGGGAATGGATGGGGAGGTGGGCAAGGAGAGCGGTGGATGTTTACCTGTGTGGATGGCAGGATGAGGTAGAGACTGGCAGCTGGGGTGATGGAAAAGCAGATGGGTGGAGGAGTTGGATGAACCAGCACGAGACTACTTTTCGCAACTTCTAGTTTTTCAGGTGTCGCTTGTGAGGAAACAGAAAACTTTTCCAGGTCAAATCCATAATACAACACAATTTCATCCATCTGTACGGACGGGTTTGCCAAATGTTGCTGGATCTCAGGTGTCTGACTGTCAGTGCAGAGGTGATCGCTTGATGACAGGCAGGTGTGTTGACTCTGATGATGAGCAGGTGTTCAGAGAGAGAGAGAGAGAGAGAGAGAGAGAGAATATCAAAACACACTCACCCACAGGCCGGCACGTGCCACAGAGGAAAGGTTAAAGTCTTAGTGTGAGGCACAAAAAAAAAATACTTTATTAGGGTTAATTAAAGACCATTCGTTTGGACTGCAATTACTGCATCAAGTTTCGGTGACCTTCGTTGTCGTGGTTACAGAGGATAATCAATTTACGGTTAAAGAACAACCACAGTCTCAAAGTTTGCTGTGAAATTAAACTGGAAACGAGCGACGAGTCTCTGGAGTTAGTGACTCTGTCCGAGCTCCATCGGTGGCCAAAGGTCGAAGGTCACCGTGACCTCACAAAACACGTTTTTTGGCCATAACTCACAAATTCATTCACAGATTATGACACAATTTAACTCAAATATCTACGAGGATAAAAATGAAGTAATGACATTTCATGGCCAAAAGATCAAAGGTCAACTTCACTGTGACATCATAATGTTCTGCAAAAACACTCCTGGCCATTACTCAGTGCTGTAGCTCAGGAAGGAGAGACTGTGACCATATTTCCTGTAACGACCACCAGGAGGTGATTCTAGTTTCACCTGCTCTCACTAGAGGCTTTAGGGTTTAAGGAACACTTATATATATATATATATATGTATACCTATATATTGTATATAACTACCAATCAGTGCTACAGGAGGAGACCCAAAGGGGCAGAAGAAGGAAGGAGGAACCAAAGCCGGACTTGACAGAGGTTCTGCGTGGTTTATAACAGATCTCTAAAGAGACAACAGGGCTGCTTCAGTTCACTCAATAATCCTAAGAATCACAAAACAAACACACACAGGTTTGCTCAGGGACAATAACTGCAACATCAATCTGCTTGTCCACTGAATAGCATGTTAAACAGCAGGCGTAGCATTAGTAAATACAGCTGAAGGCAAGAGTTCAGTACAGTCTGCTCTGTGGAAAGCGCCTCTATGTGGCCACTTATAAAGCACTTTGCATTTTTCTACTGAATTTCCAATTTTCTATGTTTGAGACAAAACATTTAGAGGGGTGAAAAAAAATTAAAAAAAAACATTCTTCAGATGCTGTAGTGCAGAGGAAGGAGATGAGATGCAATAAAAGCCTTTACATTATCTGGATTCAACACAACACAGTGAGCAAACGGCCTCATCTTCTATTCAGATGTATAGTAATGCAGTCTGTGGCTTCAACCTTGTCGTGGGATAAAGTCCGTCAGAGAACAGAATAATCATCCACATAGTGAAATTGTTAAATCGTTAAATGTAACGTTTCCATCAGCATGGATCGTTCAGAAAATAAATGCTTAAATGCAACATGTGGGAGACCAATCACATGGTGATGGGCAGCACTCCACAGGAAAAGCATTTCTGTGTTGTGGCCTGAAATTATGGTACATTGAAATCTGATTTCCTGCAGAGGACACATTTAAACATGTTGTTGTTGTTGGTGTTGTTGTTGTTGTTACCCCTGTGAAGATTCGCCACAGCAGATCACCATCTGCATATTTGATTTAGGGAAGGCTGGATGGCTTTTCTGACACAACCAGCATTTGTGGAAGCTGGAGATCGAGCTGCCAACAGTGAGCAACCTGCTCTACCACCTGAGCCAGTCCCACCAGAAAACACATGTACAGTACATTTTTATATAGCAGAATTTAACAGAATATCAATATGAGGTGTATATACATACATTTCTATATACATAAATATGCATATACATACTTTAAAGGTCCCATATAGTCTAAAGGTCTGTGTCCATGTGTAGTGAGATTATAGATCAGCTCTAGCTTCTATATTAATACTGTGAAAGTATCAAAGCCTCAGTCCACAGAGAAATGCACACAGCCTGTATTCAGAAACTGAGCCTTAAAACCAGCCGTCAGGACTTCTGGAACTTTGTGATGTCACAACAAAGCAGTCACCAAGCCCCGCCCACCTGGACCCACCATCCAAACCTTGCAGGATTTGGTTTCTCTGAGTGTTTTACCTGAAATCTGCTGTATTTTTATTGGATCACTCAGAAAACAGTCAGCCAATCAGAGGAGAGGCTCAGAGCCTCCTCTCTTCTGATTGGCTCACCGACCTGTTGTTACTAGAGCTCCAGAGAGAAGCCTGAGAGAGGAGATGTGAAACTACACTGAGATGGTTTTTGGTTCTTAACACCACAAATATATCTTCTAATGGATCATCACTTCAAAATAAGAACTTAAATAGAACTTTATACATGACATCATTTCCTGGTGGTTCCCTTCCTGTTACTGCGGTGACTTTGTTTCGCAACAGCCTCCAAAAAGATCTTTTTGACTGAAAACGGTTTTAAGATCTCGAGCAGATCAGGCAAAGATCGTAACCGTGGCGACCATTCTGGTAAAGCACTTACAGCATAAGAGCATCAGTAATTCTAACCCTTTCTTCACGTGCTGTTTGCAGGGATTATACAGGGTTCTGGTTGAAGTGCATGGTGAGTGCTGTGTGGAGCACTTCCCTTTCTCATGTGAACTGCGAAGGCTTAAGCCTTTCAGCTGAACTTTTGCTCGTCATAATCTAATAACTGTAATTTCTAAAACCCTCCCCAGCTTTACTTTGCTCCAGTGCAAGTGTGTAATTGGAAAGAAAACTCTGGCTTTGCATTCAAATGAGCTGATTTAAGAGGAGAATCACTGCAATGTGAGCGTGTGTGTGTGTGTGTATGTGTGTGTGTGTGTTCATATTTCAATATTATAAATATCTATGCTTGAGTTATGCAATAACTGTGTGTGTGTGCGTGTGTGTGTGAACAGGAACATATTAATCAAGACAGATAAAAACAGGTGATAACAACATCAGCTAATGAAAAAAAAGAAAGGCTCAGAACTCACATTTGATGTTCCCAAAATAACTTTTCAAAGACGTGACAATATTTCCAAATATTATATTATATTAATGACAAGTGTTTTGGTTTCTGCCAAACCAAACACAAATATATCTGGCGCTTTAGCTGCCAGATGATTCAATTTGTCTCTCTGCTCAATCGATGCTGAGCAGGTTTTTTTTTAACAATGTTTTTCCATTTAAACCATATTTATTACAAAACAAATCAAACCTTAAAGGTGCTATATGTAAGTCGTGTTGCTGGGAGCAGGTGGTGGTTGCTCAAGAGCTTCAGCCGTCGTTGTGTTCACATAACAAGAGGTTATAATACGTCTTCAGGACAAACTGGACGCATTCTTGAACACCTAAATGACCTTGGTGCTGGAGTGGCTTGTCTCACCGCCAAGACTATACAGGGTCTTTGGGAAAGGCACCTCGCAACAACACGAGAAAGGGTGACTCAAGCTGACCCTCAGGCCGACGTGACGGGGAGCAGCCATTCAAGTCCAGCACCAAGGTCATTTAGGTGTTCAAGAATGCGTCCAGTTTGTCCTGAAGACGTATTATAACCTCTTGTTATGTGAACACAACGACGGCTGAAGCTCTTGAGCAACCACCCTGCTCCCAGCAACACGACTTACATATAGCACCTTTAAGGTTTGATTTGTTTTGTAATAAATATGGTTTAAATGGAAAAACATTGTTAAAAAAAAACCTGCTCAGCATCGATTGAGCAGAGAGACAAATTGAATCATCTGGCAGCTAAAGCGCCAGATATTTTGTGTTTGGTTTGGCAGAAACCAAAACACTTGTCATTAATATAATATAATATTTTGGAAATATTGTCACGTCTTTGAAAAGTTATTTTGGGAACATCAAATGTGAGTTCTGAGCCTTTCTTTTTTTTTATTAGCTGATGTTGTTATCACCTGTTTTTATCTGTCTTGATTAATATGTTCCTGTTCACACACACACACACACACACACACGCACACACACGCACACACACACAGTTATTGCATAACTCAAGCATAGATATTTATAATATTGAAATATGAACACACACACACACATACCACACACACACACACGCTCACATTGCAGTGATTCTCCTCTTAAATCAGCTCATTTGAATGCAAAGCCAGAGTTTTCTTTCCAATTACACACTTGCACTGGAGCAAAGTAAAGCTGGGGAGGGTTTTAGAAATTACAGTTATTAGATTATGACGAGAAAAAGTTCAGCTGAAAGGCTTAAGCCTTCGCAGTTCACATGAGAAAGGGAAGTGCTCCACACAGCACTCACCATGCACTTCAACCAGAACCCTGTATAATCCCTGCAAACAGCACGTGAAGAAAGGGTTAGAATTACTGATGCTCTTATGCTGTAAGTGCTTTACCAGAATGGTCGCCACGGTTACGATCTTTGCCTGATCTGCTCGAGATCTTAAAACCGTTTTCAGTCAAAAAGATCTTTTTGGAGGCTGTTGAGAAACAAAGTCACGCAGTAACAGGAAGGGAACCACCAGGAAATGATGTCATGTATAAAGTTCTATTTAAGTTCTTATTTTGAAGTGATGATCCATTAGAAGATATATTTGTGGTGTTAAGAACAAAAAACCATCTCAGTGTAGTTTCACATCTCCTCTCTCAGGCTTCTTCTGGAGCTCTAGCAACAACAGGTCGGTGAGCCAATCAGAAGAGAGGAGGCTCTGAGCCTCTCCTCTGATTGGCTGACTGTTTTCTGAGTGATCCAATAAAAATACAGCAGATTTCAGGTAAAACACTCAGAGAAACCAAATCCTGCAAGGTTTGATGGTGGGTCCAGGTGGGCGGGGCTTGGTGACTGCTTTGTTGTGACATCACAAAGTTCCAGAAGTCCTGACGGCTGGTTTTAAGGCTCAGTTTCTGAATACAGGCTGTGTGCATTTTCTCTGTGGACTGAGGCTTTGATACTTTCACAGTATTAATATAGAAGCTAGAGCTGATCTATAATCACACTACACATGGACACAGACCTTTAGACTATATGGGACCTTTAAAGTATGTATATGCATATTTATGTATATAGAAATGTATGTATATACACCTCATATTGATATTCTGTTAAATTCTGCTATATAAAAATGTACTGTACATGTGTTTTCTGGTGGGACTGGCTCAGGTGGTAGAGCAGGTTGCTCACTGTTGGCAGCTCGATCTCCAGCTTCCACAAACGCTGGTTGTGTCAGAAAAGCCATCCGAGCCTTCCCTAAATAAAATATGCAGATGGTGATCTGCTGTGGCGAATCTTCCACAGGGGTAACAACAAACAACAACACCAACAACAACAACATGTTTAAATGTGTCTTCTGCAGGAAATCAGATTTCAATGTACCATAATTTCAGGCCACAACACAGAAATGCTTTTCCTGTGGAGTGCTGCCCATCACCATGTG
The DNA here is from genome assembly GCF_002260705.1 of Seriola dumerili. Classification (NCBI taxonomy): domain Eukaryota; kingdom Metazoa; phylum Chordata; class Actinopteri; order Carangiformes; family Carangidae; genus Seriola; species Seriola dumerili. The sequence continues at coordinate 271,384 of NW_019174341.1, forward strand.
ATTGGTCTCCCACGTGTTGCATTTAAGCATTTATTTTCTGAACGATCTGCGCTGATGGAAACGTTACATTTAACGATTTAACAATTTCACTATGTGGATGATTATTCTGTTCTCTGACGGACTTTTTATCCCACGACAAGGTTGAAGCCACAGACTGCATTACTATACATCTGTAGAAGATGAGGGCGTTTGCTCACTGTGTTGTGTTGAATCCAGATAATGTAAAGGCTTTTATTGCATCTCATCTCCTTCCTCTGCACTACAGCATCTGAAGAATGTTTTTTTTTTAATTTTTTTTCACCCCTCTAAATGTTTTTGTCTCAAACATAGAAATTGGAAATTCAGTAGAAAAATGCAAAGTGGCTTTATAAGTGGCCACATAGAGGCGCTTTTCCACAGAGCAGACTGTACTGAACTCTTGCGCTTCAGCTGTATTTACTAATGCTACGCCTGCTGTTTAACATGCTATTCAGTGGACAAGCAGATTGATGTTGGCAGTTATTGTCCCTGAGCAAACCTGTGTGTGTTTGTTTTGTGATTCTTAGGATTATTGAGTGAACTGAAGCAGCCCTGTTGTCTCTTTAGAGATCTGTTATAAAACCACGCAGAACCTCTGTCAAGTCCGGCTTTGGTTCCTCCTTCCTTCTTCTGCCCCTTTGGGTCTCCTCCTGTAGCACTGATTGGTAGTTATATAAATATATAGGTATACATATATTATATATATATATATATAAGTGTTCCTTAAACCTAAAGCCTCTAGTGAGAGGCAGGTGAATACTAGAATCACCTCCTCGTGGTCGTTACAGGAAATATGGTCACAGTCTCTCCTTCCTGAGCTACAGCACTGAGTAATGGCCAGGAGTGTTTTTGCAGAACATTATGATGTCACAAGTGAAGTTGACCTTTGATCTTTTGGCCATGAAATGTCATTACTTCATTTTTATCCCTCGTAGATATTTGAGTTAAATTTGTGTCATAATCTGTGAATGAATTTGTGAGTTATGGCCAAAAAACGTGTTTTGTGAGGTCACGTGACCTTCGACCTTTGGCCACCGATGGAGCCAGACAGAGTCACTAACTCCAGAGACTCGTCGCTCGTTTCCAGTTTAATTTCACAGCAAACTTTGAGACTGTGGTTGTTCTTTAACCGTAAATGTATTATCCTCGTGTAACCACGACAACGAAGGTCACCGAACTTGATGCAGTAATTGCAGTCCAAACGAATGGTCTTTAATTAACCCTAATAAAGTATTTTTTTTTTGGTGCCTCACACTAAGACTTTAACCTTTCCTCTGTGGCACTGCCGGCCTGTGGGTGAGATGTGTTTTGATATTCTCTCTCTCTCTCTCTCTCTCTCTCTCTCTGAACAACCTGCTCATCATCAGAGTCAACACACCTGCCTGTCATCAAGCGATCACCTCTGCACTGACAGTCAGACACCTGAGATCCAGCAACATTTGGCAAACCGCGTCCGTACAGATGGATGAAATTGTGTTGTATTATGGATTTGACCTGGAAAAGTTTTCTGTTTCCTCACAAGGCACACCTGAAAAACTAGAAGTGGCGAAAAGTAGTCTCGTGCTGGTTCATCCAACTCCTCCACCCATCTGCTTTTCCATCACCCCCAGCTGCCAGTCTCTACCTCATCCTGCCATCCACACAGGTAAACATCCACCGCTCTCCTTGCCCACCTCCCCCATCCATTCCCCAGTCTAATCTCCGTCCAACCGAGTGCGTATCCGTCCATCAATCAATCCCTTATCTGTGCAACTTGTTCTGCTGGAGCTTGCCTGGGGAGCGCGACGGCTTCTTTCTTTTTTTTTTTTTTTTTTTTCAGTTTGACAGTCCAAAAGACAAAGTGCTCTTGAGGCTGAACAGCAAGCGGTCAGATAGGCAGGTAAGTGGCACCTTCTGTTCTTCAACTGCCAGCAGAGAGTAAGCAGCCCCACGCTGTGCCTGTGATCCTCTGGCAGGATCGCTCCATCGGTGGCAATCAGAGACAGAGTGATTTCAGCCAGAAGGCTCCCCCGCTGCTCTGCCTCTTTCCTGGCTCTCATCAGGCTTCGACCCCCTCTTCTGGCTCCGACGCAGTCTCATTAAAGTCTGTGAAAATGAACACATGCTCTAACTTGTGGATTAGTCGCTCCCTGCGCTTCAGCTGTCGCACCTCAAAAAGTCGAGGTCCCTGTCACTTAG
>NW_019174341.1:273604-367656 GCF_002260705.1 Seriola dumerili
TGTTAAAGTTAGAAGAGGCGACAACAGGAAGCAGACAGGGTGAAATTGCGTCAGGCACAAAGCTGCTCGGCCTCTTGAAAGGCCATTAAAGTGACATGGAAGAAATTGCAGAGACTCAGTGGAATGAATCGCTGCTTTCAGACTTTAAATGCTGCAGGTTTGGTGCTTTTTTTTTTTTTTTCTTGTTCTGTCTGGTGTTCAAAAGTCGGTATTTAGAGTTGTATGTTGTTATTATTCTATGCACCAACTCGTGCCAATCTGGGGCTTGTACATTATCAAAATACCAGAAAAGCTCTCGTGCAAGGCCTCATGCAAGAACCAACGAATTCTCAACATGTTGGAATTAATCAGAATGAATTTAGAGCTGAAGTATGTTTCAAAAACCAACAAAATTACAAATGAGACCAAATGTAAAATTAATATTCTGATCACTGAGATAACGTCACCTCTCAGGGTCGAGTCTTCCTTCCTGCTCCAGTGCGTCTCCATGGCGGCTGCCTCCTGGGTGTTGGTCCTCCTGGTCCACAGCCTGGACATCCTTGTTACCATGGCATGGCTTGTCTCACCGCCAAGACTATACAGGGTCTTCGGTCTGCCACCTACGCGGGGTCTTTGGGGAAAGGCACCTCGCAACAACACGAGAAAGGGTGACTGACCCTCAGGCCGACGTGACGGGGAGCAGCCATTCAAGGATGTCCAGGCTGTGGACCAGGAGGACCAACACCCAGCAGGCAGCCGCCATGGAGACGCACTGGAGCAGGAAGGAAGAGCTCGACCCTGAGAGGTGACGTGATCTCAGTGATCAGAATATTAATTTTTACATTTGGTCTCATTTGTAATTTTGTTGGTTTTTGAAACATACTTCAGCTCTAAATTCATTCTGATTAATTCCAACATGTTGAGAATTCGTTGGTTCTTGCATGAGGCCTTGCACGAGAGCTTTTCTGGTATTTTGATAATGTACAAGCCCCAGATTGGCACGAGTTGGTGCATAGATAAATAACAACATCAACTCTAAATACCGACTTTTGAACACCAGACAGAACAAGAAAAAAAAAAAAAAGCACCAAACCTGCAGCATTTAAAGTCTGAAAGCAGCGATTCATTCCACTGAGTCTCTGCAATTTCTTCCATGTCACTTTAATGGCCTTTCAAGAGGCCGAGCAGCTTTGTGCCTGACGCCAATTTCACCCTGTCTGCTTCCTGTTGTCGCCTCTTCTAACTTTACACACATTTACACCATCATTTATATTCACATTTGTCAAAACCTCACACACAAATACACACAAATACACTTGCACAGTCACACAACAAGCTACAGTGGTTTTTAAATCAAACCGCACAGCTCCTCAAAAACACATTTCTATTCTTTCTTTAGCCTTTATCTGAATCCTCATTATTTGCCGGGCGAGCCTTCACTTTCCTTCAAGTCTTTCACATCACAGTGAAAACTTCTCCGTACAGACAATAATGATCAAATGCAGCAGCCTTTAATTAAGGTGTGGATGTTTCTGGTGAAGACATTCTGGCTGGATGTGGCTCCGCAAAGCTGCTTCTTCCTCTGTTCATTCTAATTACATTGACTATTAGTTAACACTTTAATTGTTTCTTACATTGTCAGCATGAGTATTAAAATCAATAACTCCTTATTCATGCGCTTACATGCTGCTTTCAAGCCCCTCGGGCTCATTAATAGCTGAGTCAGTTGACTGCTGCTTTCTTTTTCTTTTTCTTTTTTTCTGTTGGCACCGTGAGCATGGCAGGCTTTCAGATTTTACCGAGTCTTGATTGTGTTGCTTGTTAGTTTGTTTTGAAGTCGGGGGTTAATGGACGATCTATTCTGTCTCACACTGTGCCTTTGACATCCTCCGCTGACCAAAGACAGAGATAACAAGACTCTGGAGGAGAGAAGGAAAAACTGACGGACGGACGGAGAGAGCTTTGAAGAAAGAGTGATCCCACTTCAGTCTTTTTAACATGGGTCTGATTCTGACACTTTGTTGTTAGTGTGTGAACCTCCTCTAAGCAACGGCGATACAGATATTTGCCGCTGAAGTGTGTTTCCAACCATAATTTTAAAGGTTGACATTTAAAAATGGAAACATTTTATACCATCTGAGCTAATGATCATCAGCTGAAAAGGCAGTTGTTTCAGATCTAAACCTGTACAACAATGTAAGAGTTGTTGTGTTGCCGTAACGATTGTAAATCAACATACAAGTGCAGCTCTGTGCAGCTTTTTAGCCTCTTTTAGCTCATTGTTTTGGGTCTTCTTACATACTGTAGATCAGAGGTCGGTAACTAGCGGCCCGCCTTTCCTTCTACTGAAGTTAGCATGCTAACCAGCTAGCCCCGGCCCGTCTTGTCACTTCCCGATAGCGACTCACTCTATAGCTTCCAGTCTGCCCTGAAGACGTAGCGCTGCTCAGAGGACGTGTTATCACCTTTTGTCTTGTTAAAGCAACAATAGCTGAAGCTCTTGTCAAGTGACAATCACCAACCACCTACTCCCGGGCTTGAGATCATTACAGCTTCTCACTCCTGGAAGCTAAAGGTTAGACAGCTTTATATTTCTCTGAAAAAGTAAATTAAATGGGAGCAGTAATAGTTCAGGAAGCATGCAGTGACAAGTCGGTAGTGACAAGCAATCAAATTGACTTTTGTGGTGCTGCTACACAACAGACCAGCCAAGAGTCTAAATAACATTTTGCTTTTTATTTGTTTCATAAAAGTTACTAACAGTTCCCAAACCTGTCATGACTGTTACACTTCCAGATTCTATTATACTGTATATCCACAAAAAAAAAAGAAAGAAAGAAAAAAAAAAGGGTGCTGAGTCACTACTGGCTGCAGCACTGACTGAGCGTGTGCAGGAGCCGCTCTGTATGCCTGTCAGGGATCCGCTGCCCCAGATTGGTGCAAGGAGCCAAATGAGGGACAGGTGCAGCAGACAGCCCCTGGATACAGGCTGAGGAATCAGGCTTTTAATTACAACCACATGGATTATGAGGATCCTTTATATTCAACTGATTAAGATCTTCCACAGACGGACGTTTAAAGCTTCCCTTTATGTCTAAGCCAGATGAAACATGGTCCATCATGAACTTTGACATCAAATATCTTCAGTTATACTTGACATAATGCACACATATTGTAGCTGGTGCATACCTGGAGTAGGGCCATACATTAACACACCTAGCTTTAAGCTAAGCTCAATACACAGCCACACAACAGTGACCTTTAAGTCCTGTATGGGCTCAAATCTTGCATTAAAAAAGCCCATTTAAATGCATAACTTCAAAACAATATCTTCATTATGTCGTCTCCCAGATTCTGGGAGACGACATAATGACTTGTTCGTTCTCCTGTTGCAGCTGTTCCCATCCAGTAAACTTGCTCACACCAGCACACTTTCTTTTTAAAACACTTACAGGCTCCTGACATCCCATTTTTCTTCACACCAGCAGTGCAAACATGCAGACATGGGGATGACAGGACTGCTTATCTGTCAGATTGGACTCCAGCTGCGACAGGACAGTAAGCTGTGCCAGTTCAGCTGGCAGCACCACGCCTCAGTGCTCTTATATGCCATCACACAGTTATTACTGTGCTGTTATTTTCACACCTGCTTCTCCCACAGAAACTAGGAATAAGTTTATGAGAAAACCCCCCGACTTTCCCCCATATGGATGAGGAAGCACCAAAAATATGAGACAACAGAGAGGTTTAAATAAATTGAACCCAGTTTAAAAGTCTTGATGTGGACTAATTATATTTGGAGCACTTTTAGTGGTTAAACTTGCTTCTAGCATCATTGAAATCTCTGCCTTTGTAATTAAGTTGGTGAGAAAAATGGTCACTCCAAAGGTAAGCGGCGGGGAATGTGAATGAGCCTCTGACTCTCTCTCTGAGTGATCTGTTTACACGTACATATTGCTGAAATCACAGCACACAGCTTTATTGGTAATTCGGATGAATTCGCGGTGCAGCCATGCACCAGGTTTTGACCCAGTCTTGTTGCCTGGTTGAAAATGTAAGTGTATAATCTGACAGCATCACCTCTGGGTGGCAGATATAATAATAACAATAATAATAATAATAATTCATTCATTATTATCGTTATTTTTGCTTGAGATGTGGCCATTCATTCAAAGTGATCTACTACAAATCATCCGAAATACAATAATTGTAATCACACAGCAAGACTTTCTTTCATATAATATATATATGATTCATTGTGTATTAACACCACTGCGCTCTGAGTCCTCATAGTGAATTCATGGGTACCTCTCCTCTTCTCAAACACACACTTCTGTCTGGAAATAATACCCCTGCCTTCTCGCCAAACAAAGAAAATCCAATAACACCTCTCCTGATCCCTGTTCCTCTCTCTTTCTCCCCCCTGCCACTATTCAGTAGATATAGCCTGAGCAACTCAATTCAACAGGCAATCCATACCTCACACAGAAAACATTAATTACTGACGACCTCCCTACACTCTTTCTCAGTACAAAGGATCTGAGTGAAGCTGACAAACTCTGTCTCTCTCGACCTGTTAGTCAGTCGTCTGTCTGCAAGCCGGATCTGCCAAAAGTCAGCTGCTTTGGATTTTAAAGACAATTTTATAATAGAGTCTGATTTTTTTTTTTTTTTATTTGTTCAGCTTATATTAAATATTTTTATTCTGCGTGTGACAATCAATATTGACCATCAATCTTCTGTCACTGATTCAGCATATATTGATTTAATCCATCATTTCCTGTGACTGTTCTCTGAGTGATCCAATTAAAATACAGCAGATTTCAGGTAAAAACACTCAGAGAAACCAAATCCTGCGAGGTTTGGATGGTGGGTCCAGGTGGGCGGGGCTTGGTGACTGCTTTGTTGTGACATCACAAAGTTCCAGAAGTCCTGACGGCTGGTTTTAAGGCTCAGTTTCTGAATACAGGCTGTGTGCATTTCTCTGTGGACTGAGGCTTTGATACTTTCACAGTATTAATATAGAAGCTAGAGCTGATCTATAATCACACTACACATGGACACAGACCTTTACACTGGAGGAGCTTTAAAAAAAGGGTCTACACTTCAGTTAAGAGCTAATTTTGAAGTTGTTGATGAGATAATAGTGTCAGTGTGCAGGTGTCTCATAACGGGGTAATACACAATAACCTAGTCATAATAAAAGTCATAATAATCCAAGTGTCCTTGTCTTTTTCAACAAAAAAGCTTCAATAAAGGTTCGGACGCTTTATTTTGTGAGGGAACTGCAGCCTCCTTCGTTCTGGGGCTGAGTGGGCTCAGAAAATGCTGTAATTCACAATATTTCAAATGACATCCTGCAAGGACTGAGTGATGCAATGATGAAGGAATACAGAATGGCAAAAGAAGATGAATAAAAGGAAAATAACATACCATTACATTTTGGTATCAAACTGTCAGTGATGTATTTCATCCACATTGAGCTCAGATGACAGAACACTTTTCACTTCTTTACATAAAACATCGGAGGTAAATGTCATGTTTTGACGTGTCACAATCTCAGAGAGAAGATCGTCTGTCAACGGGGGGGGTCAGAGGGGCACAGAGATGAATTTCTACATCCACATCAAGCAGGAAATAGACCAGAATGCAATGCAGCTAAAAGACATTTTGCATTAAGCAGGAAAAGAACGTGAAAGAATGAAAATCACATCATTATAAACCAGTTTTGGTTAAAGGCACTTTAAGAAAGAAAAAAAAAGACGACTTCACTTGATTTCACAGATTTCATGTTATTGAACCAGACAACGCCAAAGTAGTCACGGCAATTTGTGAAGCTCAGTTTTGAAGTGAAGCCACACGGGAAACGAGATCGTTCTAGTGGCAAATAAACGGACTAAATTTCATCATTGCAGCTGCAGGTTTCCCACAGCTGCATGACCCGTAGTCTAATGGGCTCCTGCTCGAGCCACACACAATATTTCACAAACATCTTCACAAGGGGTTCACATTTTACATAATGACGTCATTAATAATAACTGCCATTCATTCAGGTAAATACAAACTAGCCAATACTAACTTGAGCTTTCAGGAACAGGTTTTAAACCACATTTAACTGGAATTACCGCTTCGCCACTCGGACTAGTTTTCAGGTTACATGTTTTTCCAGAGTCATATGGAATATGAAATCTTATGTTTTGGCAAAGAAGCGGTTTGTGAGGTTACACTGACCTTGACCTTTGACCTTTGATCACCAAAAATCAAATCAATTCATCCTTGAGTCCAACTGAATGTTTCTGCCCAAGTTCAGTCAAGGCGTTACTGAGATATCGTTTCCATGAGAACGGGACAACATGCCTCTGGCTGCAGTAGCACAGATGAGTTTGCGACACACCTGTTTTCAAGTGTAATTTCAAGTGAACTTGAATCGTCTTCATCATATTTCTGCTTTGGAACTAGAACAACATTTGACATTAGACGCACACACAGGGACACGAGAACAGATTAGCAGCTGCAGCCTCTCAAGAGAAGAAAAGGAAACATCAAAGTTAATTAAGAATCAATCGTTTCAGGTAAAAACCGCCGCGTCCCTGTCCTCTCTCGCCGTCTCGCTCTCAGACGCCTCGTGTGTTTTCCTCTGAATTTATTGCTCGATTTAAGATGCATTTCCTGCCACTTGTGAGATGCTGTCAGTTAATGAGCGTTGTAGGTTGATAGAGACAAAGTGGGGTGCGTGGCTCGTCGCGTGGCCGCTCTGATGCCCTGACACCTGATGGAGTGTTTGTGCTGCTCCCTGGATATAAAGTGAATATAAAAATGCCTCCGTCTATTGTTTTTAATTACACTTGTTGCTCAAACATCAACCCTTAACTAGTGTTAACTATCATCAGTCTTTGATATCCGGTGCAGAAGAACTTGTTTTTATACCCACTTTTCCTGAACTTCGCTCCGTGTTCTTTCCTCTTCGTGTTTTTTCCTCAGGCTTTCTGCAAGTTTCTCGTTTAATTTTGAGATTTAGCATTTGAGTCTAAAATATATTTCCAGTGCAAATTAGGATCAAATTTAATCACCAGAAATTAGAAAAATGAAATCAAGCTGCATAACTGCATACATTTGTCAGCAGAGCACCGGGACACTAAGATACACTGTTTGTATAACTATCTATCTATCTATCTGTCTATCTATCTATCTATCTATCTATCTATCTATCTACCTATCTGTCTATCTATCTCCCATAGTACTGTTTGCTTGTTTCTTCATATTTCCGATAGTGGAACAAATGATCTCCCGTTAAGAAGAAGGTAAAGAAATATCACCATTGAATTTACTAAACAAATGAATGGCTCTCCAGGAGAAGGAAAGGCTGTATATGTGCATATGTATAATCCGTCTCCCTGCATTTCCTGAACACACACACTCGACTGTATTGATGCAGCAGCCGTCTTTGTTATTTAATGTCTCAGTTGCATCAGCCAACAGCCTTGATTAATAATTAATGGACTCAATGCAATTACTCCCGCCGTTCGTATTTATATGGTTCCACGCGTCGAGATTAAGAGTTTAAGCAGATTTCAATCTCTTCGATTCCGCTAATTGCATCCTTTCACACGTCAGGTAATTACTTCTGCATTGTGTTGAGCTGCTGCGACTCATTTCTGCACTGTGAAACAATTTGTCCGAGTAAATGACTGCATCTGCGTTTTTCCTGTTTAGTAGCTCAAAAAAGAAAAGCGACACACGGGAAAGCGCGTGTACCTGCGCACACGTGCCTCCTCACATTGTTGCAGGATTGATATTCTCCTCACGGGGCCGTCGAGCATGAAATGGAAGAGCACATTTTCTTTGTGTAAACTTGCAGCTCTCAGCAGCGCACGTTTGGCCGTTTGGGGGGGGATTGTGTGAGAAGGAGCTTGGCTGAAAACCAGGAAATAGATTGAACTGAATCTTAAATCCTTATTATTCTTTTAATGTGAAATCTGTGAGTAGAATAGGACTTCCAGGAGGCCGAGTGGCCGTCACTGGACTGTGTGTGTGTGTGTGTGTGTGTGTGTGTGTGTGTGTGTGTGTGTGTGTGTGGGGACAGATATCTTTTCACACATAATGGGGACTCTCTGGTTCACAGGTCACTGTTGGAGTTTGAGGTAAATGTACTTTGTGCCTTCACAGCAGCTAAAGGCGAAGTCAATAAGAAATTACAGATATTATTGGATATAAATTCCACGTCAGTGTTAACACATTTGAGTTTCTATCAGGTGGTGGGCGATCTGACAAAAAGAGCATATGATAATCTTTTTGGGCAGAATCACAGTCCATAATCTTAATCGCGGTCTACATCCTGTTTCCGCTCCGGTTTTATTCTGAAAGTCCTGACTGGAAGTTGTGATTCGTGTCTTTTCTGCCGCGTTGACGCTTCTTTCAAATGTCTGGCCGCTCACTGCTATTCTTCACTCAGGATGCTGTCGGCTTTTAGCCAGTCACTCTTTTTGCTTGGTTCATATGGAGTATTGGTTTGGACAGCGCTGTTATTCATGTATTTATAAGGTGGTATATGTAAGTATTTTAATTTGAAAGGTCAATTGCTAGCCCTGGCTAGCCCACGGATCGTATGCCTTGGAGTCAGTGGGTGAGACAAAGTGTGTGTGTTTTACTGAAACTAATGTGTGTTATGTACACACAAGAAGTTTGGAGTTTATCAGATATATCTCATCACAACAGTGTTTCAATACGAGAGTCAAGCGACAAAACTCTATTCAGCTTTTATGAAGTCTGTGTCGCAGCAGCGTTGATTCAATCTTACAGCAAATTCTACTTAATAAACTGGCAAATCGATGTATGTGATGCGGTGCTCAGGAAAAAAAATAAAACTTTAACATCGCACACTCCCTGAATAAGACATTCGGGTGAAATTGTGTGTTTCTGCAGGTCTTGAAAGAATACTGAAATATAGTTTTAGTGAATTAAAAGCAAAGCAAACTGTACATGGCAAAAATCCAGTTATCCATTCTGAGCAAAAGGAAAGGATGGGGCAGTATTTCCTCGACATGCAGCACATGAATCCTGTGCATTAATTTTTCATGCGTCACCACCATCATACTGTACATAAGCTGCTGCGCTCACAGTGAAGCAGACATGCCGGGTGCTTCTCCTCCTCAGTGTTTCCACAACAACAACAACCTGATTCCAATCGCAGTATTGGAAGTGGGAGTCGAATCCCATTAAAATCAGTTGGAATTAAATCTGACAGTGTATTGAAGTCCACACACCACAGTTAATTTAATACTTGAGGTCATTTTGTACTGGCACTCTGATTGGACAAACAAGTCTCGTATTACAACTCGTCAATAATTTAAAAATCTACACTCATTACACTTACGCTGTGGTGCTTTCTGCTGCTTTAATGTCACATTTTTAAACAGCTGATTGCGTGGGCCGACCTGAGTGGTGCACGTACAGTATGTGACAGTGCACAACGAGGTGTCCTGATATCCTGTGTGAGAACGGTGAGGCGGATGTGCCGCCCATGAAATCAGTCATCTTTGTTGAACGGGGGCTTTAGGGACGGTGCTCAGCTGCTCGGTCCGCCACTTTGGTCCAGACGGGAAATCTCTCAACAGTTACTGGATGGACGCCCTGAAATTCTGAGCAGTCATTTGTGGTACCCAGAGGATGAAGCCTGTACGAACCACGATGATCCCCCTCACTTTTCATCCAGTGCCACCATCCGCCCTGAAGCCGGAGAAAGCCAGAAAAAGACAGATGGCCCCCCCCCCCTTTTCTTTTTTATCACTAGGCATAAATATATATCCATCCCAAAGCCTGTTCTTATGTGTTGATCTTATAAACAGTAGATCCCAAAAGTCTGAGACTGAGAAGAAATTAATTGTCACATCATGTCAGTTAAGTCTCTTTTGTCTTCTTCCCTCATGTCTCAATTTGTGTTTCCTGTTTTATTTTGATACTCACCTCTCATCTCATTGATTCCAGGTCCCTGCACTTCCTGCCCTCCTGTGTGATTACTTGCCCCCGCCCTAATGTGTTGCACCTGTGTGTCATTGTCTCCCTTGCCCCCGGTGTCTTTAGTCTCAGTGTTCCCTTCGATGAACTGTCTTGTTGTTCTCTTCTTCACTACATGTGTGGTTGTAATTTTTACTGGGACTTTTACCTGCTGAGTGTCTGGACTCCTGCTCTCGGTGTTCAGCCGTTACATTCATAAGAAATTATAAGCGAAGCAGTGTAATACAGCATCGTGTACGTAGATGGATTTTTACCAGGGAGCGCTTTGTTAAGTTACGCCTGACAAAAGCAAACATCCAAGAATTATCGTTGACTAAAATAAGAGCAATTAAAACAAGCGCTAATTCTGAGTGTTGAGACAAATACAATCAAAACTAACACTCAGTCGTCTCAACACTTGGAGAAAATCTCAAACACACACTAATATTAGACCTTAAACCTTCTGAGCAACTTTTTCCTCGCAAAAGAAGAGTGAACATTTAACCAGCTGTGAGAAGAAAAAGGTTAATAAGCAGCGGCCTAAACTGAGAGGCAGGAGTTATTTTTAAAAAAGAAACCCAACTCAACCACAATATATTATCCTTATCTGCCATGTTCTGGAGCCGGAAGCCCCTCAGTGATTACTTCTGCCTCCCTCGGGGGCGGACAGTAAAACACAGCATACAGGGAGAGGTATCAGTCGCCGAAGGCTTCCACTTAGGTTTTATTTTCTCTGATAAGGAAGAAGCTGAGTAGGTGGAAAATTGAAAAGGCCAAGGACACAGGAGGCAAGACATTCTCATAAACTGTTGTGCAAATAAGCATGACCTATTTAATGCACGGTTGTGAGCATTATGTTCCTCCGCTGTGCAAAGGTTATGAGGGAGCAACACAAATATGATGGTTAAAGCAAACGAATCAACGTTTTTCATTTGCGAGAAAGCAGCGCTCGCGGTGAGGAGTCTCCATCGAGTCACTGCAAGTACTTCGTCTTCAGTGGATCTGTGCTGTGATGTCACTCAACTCACCGAACTCTGAGCTTTTTAGCCTCTCTTAGCTCATTGTTTTGGTTTCACAGTGTATTTACAGCTCGGCCCGGTGTCAGCTGTCAGTCCAGCACCGAACAGCAGGATGATTAGATAAAACAGGCTCCAGAAGCTTCATGCTGACGCAGAGTTTTGTAATAATTCTGTAACACAGGAGCATTTACTCAAGTGGAAATATATTTTTTTAAAAACATTTGAAAGTGGAGCTTTAAACTTATGTAATCGACTCTTGCCATCATGAAATCTATGGCTCCAGGCTCCTGAAAGACTCCTGTTTTCTTAATGTTTCTTTCATCTTACAAGAAATAATTTGATCAATAACCGATTAAGAATCCAAAGAACAGACGTGTAAACCACCAGAAGCTGATTGCTTTGCTTTGTATTGCGGGGGAAAAAAAAAAAACATTAAAGAGAATAATGCAAAACAGTTCCTGTATGTCTCGGGATTCTCACACAGGCAGCTTAATCAGTTTGAACTATGGAGTCAACGCACGACTTTGGGGCCCTTACATAATAAATCAGGGGACAAGTGCAATATTATCGCTGGGATTTAAGAAGAGGGAGGAAGGGGAGATTTATCATAAAGTGTGGTCCTGAACCTCTGTGTGATGCATAATTTCCTGTTCACATTTCCATTTCCCGAGGTGTTAAATAATGCACTAAAAGTATATGGAGAGAGGAAGCAAAAGAAATGAAACCATATACTGTATATATGAGTGTGTGTGTGTGTGTGTATCTCTATGCCCGGTGGCTACAGCGGTTTCTCTCAGCTCCAGGAGTCTCCAAGCTCAGGCTCATCTCCCTCGGATCCCACCCCTCCATGTAAATGCCCCAGCCAAGCAGTAGGAGTCTGCGGTGCAGCAGCGAGAACGCGATCCCCCTGCTGGCTTCCCATCTATGAGCATGATCATTTCAGTTTTGTGACCACGGTGGAGATCACTGAACATATGTGAGATCAGACTTCAGTCATGTTACATGGTCATAAATCAGGCCTGCAGATAGTCCCTTAAAGGAAATCGCTCACCAGATGCTGCACACATTAAACCTCAACATGATGTGCAACTGTCCATAAACAAACTAAAGCGTGTGTCTCAAATACATGTGTTAAAACACACACACCCCAGCAGCATTAGCTTCACATTACACTGGATCCATTATGGCGTCCTAAACTTGGTGGATGAATTCCCAGACACCTTGGCACAGCAGTAAAGACTGAAGCTGCTAATTTAATACCTCAACACAATATTTCACAGCCCTTATGAACTCCATCACATCCTCCCAATCTCCCAGTGATTGGCTGGGAAGATTTAAAGCTGCTTTTCTGCAGTATAGACAAGGCTGGATCATTTTAGAGTTTCTGTTCAATGTTTCCTGTCCTGCTACAGGTAAATGATGAGTTTATGAATTAAAAGAAAAAACCCCAACCACTGCACAGTGTAAACAACTACTCGCTACATGCTAATGCGTCTCCCAGTCTGAAGAAGCTAAAAAGCTGCACAAATGATGGTGTGAGGCGTACCGACGGTTGGAAGAGCTCACACTGCACACGCTGATCAAATTTAAGAGCTTGTTCTGTGGAGCTCCGTCCTGTTCAGATGATCAAATCCCTGTTGTTTGCTTTTGAAAAATTATTTCTTACTAACAGAGGAAAAAAAAACAAAAAAGCCCATGAATTATGCACGAGCCTAAAAGTGAGATAAGGCTGCACGTTGAGAAGGGGAAGAGGAAGGGAGCGAGTCGTAGGAGGGAAAGATATATATTGCCCTCCAGAATTATTGGCACCCTTGGTGAAGATGAGCCAAAAAGCTGTAAAAGTAATGAGCTAATCTTTACCAAGGCCACCAATAATTCTGGAGGGCACAGTAAAACCACGGTAACACGCTGAATTGAAGCCGTGCTGTCATGGATATTTTTCATTTGTTCAGGAGTCGTTCTCGGCTCTGCCAGGCTCGCTGGAGAAACAGTGAGAGAGGAGGCAGGGGTGAGAGAGTGTATGTGAATTGGAGAGTGGAAAGGCTGAAAAGACAGAGCATGCGTGTGTGTGTGTGTGTGTTTTCATTGTTAACATTGTTTTAACCATTGTAGCTCGCTCTGCTAACACGTCAAGTGTCTTGCCAGTAAAAGCTGCTGAAATGAGCCGAATCGATAAACAGAACGGGAGTGTTCGGTGAGTGAAGTGTAAATGGCTGTTTAGCTGAGGGCAGCTCCAGCTGTTCTCCGAGCTTTGAGATGTTGCAGAGCCTCAGGCAGCGATCGCACTGACAACCTGAGCGAGGAGCTCGAGTTTCTCAAGGTCTCGGAGCCGCTATCAGCGCACCTCGGAGATACAGGAAGTGTTTGGAGTACAACATGTGAGAGTAAGGTGCAAAGTAGAAGCTGTTGCTTCTCAAAGTATTATCTCCTAATGTAAATTGACATTGTAAAGTTTTTTAAATGTTGAGGGAAATGCAACAAATACCAAAACACACGCAACAGGAATAGTTGTTGCAGAGGCTGTCCTAACCAGCTAACCAGCCCTGGCTAGCTGGTGAAAATATGACCTGACACATGTCCTCTGTTCTTCCCTGGTCGTCTTTTCATTTGTCCATGTCTCTTCTCATCTGCCCCCCCCCCCCCCCATCTTTTCATCCTCAACCTTTTCTTCACTGCTACTCCCCCCCCACCACCACCCCACCCCCCTCACCTCAATCTGCTCTGCTCATTCCCTCTTTTCATTAGCTGAACAGGAAATGGGCCCTCTCCTCCCCAGGGAAAGCTATTAAAACAAAATAATATGCTTTAACACCCCCCCCCCTTCCTCCAGCACTATCTCTTCCTCTCCTTTACAGGTGATAAATGGTTAGTTAGACAATGATGTTCATAATGACAATGTTAAAAATGACTTTATTAACAAGACGCAAAGCAACATTTAATTGTTCCATCACGGGTGCTAATGAAGCTGTTTTCCTCGGGGTGGGGGGGGGGGGTGTTTAGGCTCTGTCTCCAAAATTAAGTCCAATTAAAAAGAAATGATAATAATTGCCACTTTTATTTCAAGAGACAAAACAAAGACAAGGACTCATTTCTGTGAGGCATCTTGAGTGTTCAGTCTATCACCGACAAACACCAAGTAACAATTTGTAATGACAGGCTTTTCTTAAAGAGTGATTATAATGTGCACTGAGGGAGCGAGCTGCAGTAGCCTTTACTCTCTCTCTCTCTCTCTCTCTGCCGCAGTGGATTGAGATGGCATGCATGCATTTGTAAACAGCACCTTGTACCCTGCGGCCCCATAAACACACAAACACAGCTCCACTAAGAAACACAAAAGGTAATGAGTTACCTCCACCTTTTTGATTCGTCTGTGCACCAGCAGCAGACGAATCAAGGTGGAGGTAATGACGCTGAACAATCGCCCGCTTCCCCTGCTACAATAATTAATCAAGCCATGTAAATGTAAATGTAAATGTGAATATGAATATGAACATGCACACACACACACACACAGTATTATACAAAGTGCATGGGAGTTGACCTCCTTTTCCCTTTGTGTGTCCTTCTTTGAAACTTGAATACAGTTAGGATAAACCTGCAAAACCCTGGAGATATTTTACAGATTTTTATTTTGTTACAGATTATTTTATGTTTCATGTTTTTAAAACCAATTCTTCCTCATTTTTGCTATTTGCACATAGCAACTACAACCACAGGATGACCGTTATGGTAACTAAAACATGGTTGAGGTATAGTTAAACTATAGGTTCTGATTGTTTTCCAGTGCAAAGGCGCTTTCTAAAACTCAGCCAAAGCTACTGGAGGATCAGGCCTCAGGCAGCCGAATGAGATGAGCATCTTTTTAGTACAAAAATCCCCTGTTTGTTTAGTGGCAGATAGTTTTTTTCTTGCTGAGTCACAGTGTAGAGGCTTCAGCCTGGTAGTTAGAGGTTTGTTTGATTCATGGCCTGTACGGACAGGAGGAGGCATGTGAGTGTTGTGTTAAGGGTCAAAATAAGTACTTCCTTTACATTAGATGATCTTTGCTGTCATGGTTACAATAACAACACCTGGTTAACTTTGTTGAATGGTTACGGATGAAACATAGACTGTAAATAAAGATGAACCTCCGTGACGTCACCCACAGGTTTCTGAAGCTCAGAGTGAGCTGCTCCACCGTCGCCATCTTGGCAGTGCCTGACTCCGCCCCCTAACACCCAGCTAATCCATAAATGGTCAAACGGGAGGGGTGTGTGTGGAGCTGAGACTTTGGTGCGTAATGGTTTGTGGCGAGTATACGCTCACCCACCTGTCACTCAAAGAGGCCACACCCTCAAGCCTCCATAACTTTAGTCCTTAATAAAATGTAAACAGGTGAGTTATATAAACAGGTGTCATGAAGGAGGAAATTAGCTCTAGAGACCAAAACTGTTTTTGTACCAGGCTGTAAACATGTTGATTTCTGCTGTAAAGCTGGACATTTTAACATGGGAGTCTATGGGGACTGACTCACTGTTGGAGCCAGACTCTAGTGGTCGTTAGAGGAACTGCAGCTTCGTTCTTCAGCCCCGGAGGTTTGACGCTTGAACACAAACAGCTACTTTCACATGGGAATCAAACACCGCTCTCCTGTTTCACATTCATCCATCCACCACCACCTCCTCCTGACGTGGACTCTGTCTCTCTTTATACTACGTCACAGACTCTTTTCTCCTTTTGCTCCTGTCATCATTACTACGACCACTAGATGTTGCCTAGCAACAAAACCAACACTAACTATCCATGGGTCGGGACAACCCGCCGCACACACGACCTCCACAGTCTCTTACTTTCCACAGCTCCGGCGCTGAACAGAGAACTTACCTCGACAGGGATAAGTGAATAGTTGATGTGACCTTTTGAATATTTGTAGTGGCAGGTAAGTCTCTCAAACACATGCATATCTCACCGCTCACCTCCTTCACCTCTTCCTCCTTCCACCCCTTCGCTCCCTCCTCCCCTTCTCACCTCCCTTCACCTAACTAATCATTAGCTGTGGCCAGCTAGACATCAGACAAAGCAGGTTTCATTAAGATTGGTGCTCACCCACGCTACCCCTCCCTCCCCACCCGAACTCACCTCGCCCCAGCTCTGCCTCCTCCCCCCTCCTCCTAACTAAGCCTCATCATTAGCTGTAGCCTTCCAGACATCAGACAGAACCGGCTTCGTTAAGGGCTGGAGATTGGCATTTGCTGTCCACAGGGCATCTCTCCTTTTCTGTTTCTCTGCCTGGTTCTGTTTGATTTTTTTGAACTGCAGGCAGCTCAACTTCAGCTCACAGCGCCCACTGATGAATGGATTCAGCCCCAAACATGGCAGCATACAAATGTAGCCATTATAATCACACTTTTCACTGCTTTGCTTACTCGCTGATCTGCGGCTGCATCGCGGCTCCGAGCGACGTTAAGGAACAGTCAGGTGTCTCGGGTTGGAAAAATAATGAGCAGATAGCTCAAAGAAAATTAACCGTGAGTGCCTCAATCATGCACTCGTTATTTGTGCGCAATTAACCTGCAACCATTTCGACATATCGAGACATTCATTCTTTCATTAGCCATACCGCTTATCCTTACAGGGTCGTGTGGCGGGTTACACCTGGGACAGGTGTTTGCCAACCACAATGTTTCTCTTAGCTTGTTTACGTCGTACAGATATCGGAGAACACAAGAATTTCAAACTAATCGGCACAAAGTCAACACACACCGAAAAATAAAAGGTTCTCACAGAACATATTCTGGGGTTTCACATAAACTGTCCAAAGTGCTTTTGTGTAGCGATTGTGTCGAGCAAGTCTCAAGTCTCTGCAAGTTCATTTTCAAAGCGTACTTCAGTTAACTGTAAGAAAGGAAAGCGTTGTATAAAGTAATATATTGATGCTTAACAGACTCAAAATGGTCCTTTAATAAACTTACAACTTTGATTAATGACAGTATTTTGTATAGTTTTTACAGAGCTTTTAATTGATGGAGTTTTCTCAGTTGTCATCACATGACCTAAGTATGGACTTCCTGTCACCTGTCATGTTCCATTCGTAGGCCACATGATAAGGACTGAACAAACTATAACGACAAGAGAAGTGCAATTGAAAATGCAGGAAAAAAAAAAGGTGGTGAATTGACCTTGAGTTAAGATTTTTGTTTTTCTACACAGATTCCATTGGAGGTTTTCCAGGCACGTCCAACTGGTGGGAGGCCTGGGAGTAGATCCAGAACACGCTGCAGAGATTATATATCTCATCTGGCCTGAGAACGCCACGGGATCCCCCAGGAAGAGCTGGAAAATGTTGCTGGGGAGAGGGATGTCTGGATTACTTCGCTTGACCTGCTGCCACCGCGATCTGACCTTGGATAAGTGGCAGTAAATAAATGGATGGATTGAGAAAAATCCAGGGACAAGCCCCAAATACAACTTGATGTTTAAAATGTGAAATATATTGTAGGAAGAAAAAATCTTCACATTTCTTAGTTTAAAAAGAGAACAATGAGCTAACTGTGCTCAGACCGTGACGTGGCTTATAATTAAAAACAAATGCTAATTATTCAAATTAAACAAAGATGTGACTCAAACTGACAGTGATCAAATGACTTGATTGTGCCCCAATATAATAAATATCTCATAGCCACAATTAGAAATAAAAATGAAACCATAAGAGGCTGTCAGAATGAACAGGACAGGAGGATAGACTTGTTCATCAGATATTGTTCCAGCAGCAAGCGGGCGTAGAGAAGGGTGACAGACTGTGTGGGTTTTTGTTTACACAATTAAACCCTGACACAAAGCGTGCGAGGGAGAGGCCGGTCGATTTAGCACAAAGTGTCTAATTTACTGCAGGGTGAAAATAAGCAGCTTAAAAGCATATGAAGTTGCACTCTGTCGGATGGTTCTGTGTTATTTGTCGGCAGGCTGTAATTACTCTGTCTGGACTTTATTGCACCGTGCCTTCAGAGATGAAAAGGGAAGAGAGAGAGAGAGAGGAGTGGAGGCAGAGAAAGGATGGTGTCAAAGGACGAATGGAGTCGAGGCGAGAGAAATATTATGTTCCAGACAACTTTTTACTACAGTGAGGCCTGAAATGTGTGTCGTGTGTGCGTGAGGTGAACCTCGTGTGGACGATATTGTATACGAGATCAAAGTGTGACGCGTGCGCCAGACTAAATAACGGGGGAACGCTGCATGCTAGAGACTGTTTTTTCCTTTTTTTTTTTTGTAACCCAGCCTTGAACTGTCTGTTTCCCTTTGTAAAATAAATCCACAGTGATAAATCCAACACTCAGTGTCTTCTGTGATTGTTTATTCATTTTGAATTGCTGAAAACAGTTGTTAGCCGTCCACTGTCAATCCTCTATCTTGGGTTGATTCTGTCGACCAATCGGAAGCTGCGTGCCTGATTTGTAAATACTTTTGTTTGTTTGTACTACCCCTGATTGCCCCTGATTACTTGGAAGAACAATTTTCAAACCTCAAAAACCTTCCTTGTTCAATGTTGTTCTCTGTGTGATTTAAAAATAGCTCGGTGAGAACTTGCTTTATAGCTTCAATCCTGAGATGCTAAATCATTCTTTACACAGGGAGCCCAGGCGATCCTAAAACAGGAAAAAGATAATCAAATAAATATGAACAAATGGAAAATAATTGGAGAAGAAAGTAAAGTCAGTGTAAGAGACTGCAAATGAACACTGAGTTGGAGGAAGGAGGTAAACCTAGACCTTTGAATTACTGCCCACATCAGATTCAGCTCTGCACTCAGCTCCTTCCTTTGAAACTCACCACTGTAATTGCTGAGATCTCAGACTTCAACAAAATCACAATATAATAAGTCTGATGCACCAACAACCATGAGCAGTCACATCATCAGACAGGCTGTAAACAAACCCCCTACTTGGTCAAATTTATTCTGCAAAGCAATCAAACTTGAACATTAAAGGAGGTACATGTAAGTTTAGCCTTTGCTACACGGCCAACGTTAGCATTAACAACTGTTTACTTACCAGAAACACTGAGAGTTCAGCATCAAATGTCTCCAGCAGTGGAAAGCAACCCTCTCGTTTTGCTTCTATTTCTATCACTTCTTTTCTTCTAATGTAGTTAGCATGCTAACCAGCTAGCTCCAGTCTGGCCGGACAGTCTCGTCACTTTCTGATACCGAGTCGCTCCAGTGTCCAGTCTGCCCTGAAGACATAGCTGCTTATAAACACAGTGATGGCTGAAGCTCTTGGTCAGGAAAAGCTGCTAATGCAAACATTAGCTATATAGCAATAGGAAAACTTACAAACAGTACTAGAAGGTCACGTACCTTCATGAAGGCAAGATAATGTGGAACCTTTGTGAATAAAGAGACAATCCAGCGGTCTCATTACTATAACCACTTGTTTGTGTCTGTTTTGTAGTTGCTACACAAAAAAGAGACGACGTGCTTTGTATTTATTTGAACATCTGCTGTGTACAGAAAGTTTCAAATGACACTTCATTGTTGTGCAGGTGTTTAGGAAGACAGATGTGATGCATATTGTCAGGCGCTTTAAGGTGGTATAAAGGGGATAAAACTCTAGTAGCTGGGGAAGGAGGAAAGCTGGATGCTCCCCGTGGCCATTAGAATGACATTATTCTCTACACTTAGACCATTTATCTGTCTTCCTGACACCTCTTTTCTTCCACCTGTATAAATCATTGCTCTTTTTTTTTTTTTTTTTTTTTGCCAAGTGATTCTTGGTTTCATCATCTTGCTCCTCTCCTCTTCCAGCCCCTGTTCCCCTCCACTCGCCCAGTCGATTTCCTGCTCTGGACTCCCTGATATTCGCCTCCAAAAGAAGTGATGATTACTTTTACTGTGCTGCAATTTTCCTGAATTTCTTTAAAGGCCTTTTAAAGCACTAATCGCCACGGTCCAACGGCCTTTATCTGCACATGTTATTCATTCTTTTACTGTCAGCTGCTATTGTAAGCGTTCATAAGAAAAGGGCCCAGGCATGCTTTGTGTTTCTGCCTTCGGAGGAGCTGTGACGTGACCTACAACATGTGGAGTTGTCTTGATAGAGATAATGGATTTCTATTCATTGTGCTGTCAACACAGGGTTGCTTGGCTGCCGTTGATTTGGTACATTTTAAAAGGATAAATCTTTGGGAACTATTGAGACAGATGGCTTATAGAAATAACCGTGTCTAGCAAGAAAAATGGCTGATTAACCTCAGTCCTCACCATAAAGCACAGTTACATATGCAAAAAAGAGTTAAAGGTCCCATATAATCTAGAGGTAGATGTCCATGTCTTCTTTGATTACAAAGCATGTCTAGCTTCTATATTAATACTGTGAAAGTATCAAAGCCTCAGTCCACAGAGAAATGCACACAGCCTGTATTCAGAAACTGAGCCTTAAAACCAGCCGTCAGGACTTCTGGAACTTTGTGATGTCACAACAAAGCAGTCACCAAGCCCCGCCCACCTGGACCCACCATCCAAACCTTGCAGGATTTGGTTTCTCTGAGTGTTTTTACCTGAAATCTGCTGTATTTTTATTGGATCACTCAGAAAACAGTCAGCCAATCAGAAGAGAGGCTCAGAGCCTCCTCTCTTCTGATTGGCTCACCGACCTGTTGTTACTAGAGCTCCAGAGAGAAGCCTGAGAGAGGAGATGTGAAACTACACTGAGATGGTTTTTATATCTTCTTATGGAGCAACACTTGAAAATAAAACACTGCGACCTTTAAACAGACCCAGCAAGAAAAAGAATCAGACGTCATGTTAATCAACACAACACTTATTTTAAACAAAGTAAACCAGCATAAAGCAAAAACTGACATCAACAAATCAACATTGACCACTGACTACTCTACTTCAGTAATGATTGCCATAAGAGCTTAGACACAACTACTGTACTGTAGAAATACAAAAGTTTAGCCGTTGTCCTCTTGTTCTGGTGTGGGTGTATGTTCATGTTCAAAGGAGCAGTGTAGTGTATGTTGTTTTTCTAAAACCAGCTGAGTTTCCATCTATCATTGTAAATGACATTTAGCATTGCCATACCATCCATGGTAATGACAGAACAGGTTTGCAGCTCATATCTCTGAACCTCCTCCTCCTCCTCCTCGTGTTAAGAGGGCTTCCTGTCCACAGAAGGCCTTTCATTAGAGTGAGTCTGCACAGATTTCATCCTTATTCTCCGTAGAAGGCATGTGCTGTGAATATATTTGTTCACCTTTAACAGAGTGCCTGTCACGACTCCGCTGAATCTCTAGGTGGTTTTCTCTCTCCCTTGTGCCCCCCCCCCCACCTAAGTATTAGATGGACTGCCATGAAATCTGGTGCAAAGATGAATTCATTCAGCCTCAGGATGAATAAGGTGTTATCATGCAGTGTTCAGACTCTGAATGATGATGCTAGAGGAAAAGTTAAGTGATCACTAACGTTATTCATCCTGAGGCTGAATGAATTAAGACCTTCTCATTGACCCTTGTGTAGTTATAATTGGGCCAGTAGTCTTGTTAAGAAGAAGAACAGTTTGAACAAACCTTCATCTGTTTTCAGTTTTACCTCTGGTGGTTAGAATAGAGGAGGACAAAGTACTGTATTGATCGATCGGTCCCTCAAAGTCATTAAAACAAGCAAACAACAGACTTTCATCCTTTTCATTCAGATTCTCCCATTTTTTTCCCACAATATTAATACTTATAAATACCAATAAAACACTGCTTTCTTCCTCTCAAACATTTCAATCCATTCTTTTCAAATCATTACACTTAAAATGCCTGAGAAAAGTTTCTTTCTCGTCCCTTCTTTTGGCAGAGCCGTAGACTTACTTTTGGGGAACCAAAGTGCGAAATCAATCCAGCCAAACATGCAAGGACGAGTGAGACTCGCACAATGACTCCCTCATCCCCCCGGTGTCACATTGTCCTCGTTGCTCAGCAGTAGAACAATCTGTCCTCTGCATCCAGACCCGCTCAGTTTGGTTCTTTCAGCTCCGCTACAGGGAGGAGCCTCCTCTGCACCCGGAGCTGAGGACCATTATGTAGTTTGGCACCACAGAGCTTGTCACACCAGGCAGAGCCCACTAAGGTGCAGATGGGTTAATTGGTTTGCGGCCCTACAGAGTACAGAAGGGAAAAAAATAGAAGAGAGAGAGAGAGAGAACCTGATACTGGATGAAGCAAGAGTCTCTCTTAGAAAACATCATACAAAGGTATCACACTTAAAGCTCCATATTTTCTTCTTCTTCTATCCTGCAAGGTTTGGATGGTGGGTCCAGGTGGGCGGGGCTTGGTGACTGCTTAGTTGTGACATCACAAAGTTCCAGAAGTCCTGACGGCTGGTTTTAAGGCTCAGTTTCTGAATACAGGCTGTGTGCATTTCTCTGTGGACTGAGGCTTTGATACTTTCACAGTATTAATATAGAAGCTAGACCTGATCTATAATCACACTACACATAGACAGAGACCTTTAGGCTGTATGGAGCTTTAAACATTTTAATTTTAACTTCAAACCCACAATTTATCATGTTAAGATAATAATCCATCAACCCTGCACAACTTGACCTGGAAATGCAAATAAAACTTTGGGAGTGATTCATAATTTTATCTCAAATCCTTCCTTAATGTGATTGTAGAAATAAATTTCCCACTTTAGAGCAGTGGTAATAAAATGAATTGTTCCTCACCATGACTGTATCAGTTATATCAATGAAATAAATTGTATTAAAATACCGAGGGTATTATATAAACATCCATTGTTCTCTTGTCATTCCCCTCTAGGACTAAGTACATCACAGCAAAGCCAGATATATTAAAAGTTATCATCGTCTCTCACACCCAGCTAATGAGCTTGATTCAAAAAGTCTAGATAAAACTTCTCCTTCCCATCTCCTCCACTTATGGACTTCGACCAGACTGCGTTTAAGTTTATAAAAATAAAAAAAAGTTCCTTCTATGGTGCAATGGGAGGGTTCGTCCCTGCTTCACATCCAGCTAATGAGCTTGATTCAAAGTCTAGACAGAGCGTAGACGGCAGTTTTCAATTTCCCCTCAGATCTGATTCAGCTCGCCGCCGCCTCTAAGCAGGCGCTGCGCAAAGAGAAAAGTTTATGAAACGAATAGAAAATAACTGAGGAGAAGAGAAGATGAAGATGTATTTTTGCATTAGGAGATGCTGCAGAAACAAAGCCACAGGGACAGATTAACACTAACTTATTCTGAAGCTCAGTTCAGACGATTGTGACATCTGAAGTAAATGTTGGCCGACCTCTGTCAGAGAGTTTCGCTTTCTTCTTCTGCTTCTTCTGGACATGTTACAAGTTTTCCAATTCCCTTAATCCCTCTATTCCTTTAGAATACATTGCTTTATAAATGCTCAAGTGTGGTTTAGAAAGAGAAAAGTAATTAAAATGAACAAAAATAAATGAGAGAAAGAAAATAAACTATGAAGACTAAACCCTCTCCGCTGGGTCCTGCAGGTCTAAACTACAACTGTTAAGATTAACTACCCCAAACTGAACCGAATGACCCAAACCAAAAACAGAAATGACCTCCAGTCACCTGTGCGAAGTGGTATTGTAATGCGGGCGACTGTTTAATGCGGTGCAGCAAACCAAGCAGGCGTGCGGTAACCACACTGAGGTTATAGTCTGGAGATGAAATGACTAAAAGGCTTTCGGAGTAATCCCTGTGGCACAGAGCTCAAACTTCAGAGCTCAAACGGTGTGGCAGGGAGAGGATGAAGGGCGTGAAATGTTTGGCATGCCAATGGGAAGACAGTTAGGGGGGGGGGGGGGGGGGGGGGGGGGGGGGGGGGGGGTTTGGCATCATACCTTGAAGAGGGGATGAAGGATGAAGTCTGACTTGCAAGGGAGGAGACGGAGGAAACACTGGGGGGAGGGAATACTGTAGACATGCTGGTGTGCTTAAGTAAAAGTCGAAATGCAGAGTTGAAAACCCACTTAGATCTACAGGAGTGTATTCACAACAACAACAAGCATTATGAAGACGATTAGTAGATTCAGAAACGGCAGACCTGCTCTCCGAAAAACACCCCTCCTTTCTGACATGTTTTCTTTCCTATTTTATTTAAAGTTACGGGTGACGTCGTGAAGTAGCGTGGGATCATGGGAGTTGTTGTCTTGAGTTGGGAGGTTTGGATTCCTTCAGTGTCAGTGGTTCAGGAGGTTTTTTACCAGCAGCTGAATTATCCTCAGAGGTCTCCTCTTCTCCACAACAAACACACCAGGGGATTCTAACTGTTAAAAGCACTGAATAAATCAGTTTCACATTAAAAGTCGGAGTTTCACAGAGGCTGTGCGGAGAGTTGGAGCTGAGATTGATTGTTTCTTTACAGGCGTTCAGGAGCTTTTTAGCAGCAGCTGAATTATCCACAGAGGTCTCCTCCTCTCCACTACAGACAGACCAGAGGATTAAAACCAGTAGAAACACTGAATAAAACAGTTTCATTTTAAAAAAAATCAATGATTCACCAACAAAGTTCAGCAGACACAGGACGTCTCTGAGCTGAGCTGTCTAACATTTCCTCAGCTTCTTTCTTTGATAACTTCAGATCCAGACGTCCGACGACTAAAATTCCTTCATGAGTTTCAAATATTTAGTTGAAAACCACCAAAGTGTAAAAAGTATATCTTAAAAAATGTGACTTAAAACTGGATTAAAGAGAATTTTGATCTTCTGGTAGGAAACCACAAAACTGACACGTGCACATGGAGGATATGACGTCACTGACAGGTGTCCGAACGAAACCGTTACCATGACTAAACTCACAGATTCCTTTACATTTGAGAATGAACTCATTTTTAGACGCAAGAAAACTTGTGGCATAAACAAACCCTTATGTCTTTCCCCAGCACACACACACACACACACACACACACACACACACACACACCAACAAGCAGTTGCCTTCTTTTTTTTCCCACTTTGACTTTCTGACCCAAGGCTGAACCCCGTCCTTTATTGACTGTGTGTGTGTGTGTGTGAGAAGCAAGGTGAGAGTGTTCAGAACATTGTGCATCAATGTATATGTGTGTATATGTGTGTGTCTGTGTGTGCGTGCCTCACACCTTTCTCTTCGACACAATGCCTCAAGTTGTAATGTATATTTCATGCTTTGTTGGGCCTCGCTGCACGTCGAGCCTCAGCAGCCATCAAACATTCATACTGCAGAAGCGCATTTACATATCAAGGGACCCCGCGCAGCCAAATCTAGCTGGAGCGAGTACCTCTCCCTCTCTGTCCCGTTATCACTCTCTCCGTATGTTCCAGGTCTTAGACTGGCTTTTCAGCTCCTTGCTTCCTCCTCCTCCTCCCCCCACCCCCACCCCAACACGCACACACACCCACCGTTTTGTTCTAATCCTCTTTTGTTAAAAGCTTCTTTGTCTTTCCCTTTGTGTTCATTATTCATTCCTTCCTGATTGCTGTAAAACTTTGAGACGAGGCGAAGCGCACACACACTCGTCTGGATGGGCGGGAAGAGGTGTTCGCTCGGTAAACAAATACCTGAGAAATGTGCAGGTGCAGTTTGACTGCTTCACCCTAACAACTGTAAATGCATTGGTATTATTTATCACTTAGTCCATTAGCAGATGATAAGATGGGTGTCATTTTGTTTGAACATGTGTGCGGTGAGGTCAGTTCAATACGACACCTCAGCCGCCTCCACACTGACAGGGAAGAAGGAGATGATACAGTGATTGGCTGATCTCCGTGACTGTCAAATATTAGTGTTGTTTGTTGGGTGACATTTCTTGGTGCAACAAATCCTGCTTTTAAAAAAGTGCTGATGATGTATTCACAGTCGCAGTGTGAAGTGGACGTGAACGGATGAAGGTTACAGACATTGGAAAGTTGTGTTGAGAGGCGAACTTTCTGACGTAGCGTCCTCCACCTTGTTCTCCTCCAGCAGGAGCTGTGACAGGGATTACCTGATTCTATTATTTCCATATAGTCCACGCTTGTTAAAGCAGAGATGTCACAGTTTATTGACTGAAGCTCATGCACGCGCAACTGACAGGAAACCTCAAAGCTGCTGTAATCAATATTCCTACATCAACACTTGGGTCAAATCAATATGTGTGATGTCACAAGCGTCTCGGCTTGGTGGAGATGAACCCACAGACAAATCATCACTTCACCTGTGCAGCGTTTTAGCATCTTTCCGCTCATTGTTTCAGTCACAACCTACCTGTCCAGCATTTCAACAGGAAAATGTGTGTGTGTGTGTGTGTGTGTGTGTGTGTGTGTGTGTGTGTGTGTGTGTGTGTGTATTTTTGCATGAACACATTGCAGGGTTCAGTGTTTTTTTTTCCTCAGCTCCTCGCTGCAGTGCTGCACTTCTTCCCGCCATCATCCGTCTCCTCATTTCCATTCCATCTCTGTCTAAATCTGCTCTTCATCTTCTATCCCTCCTCTCTCCCATGACTCCTCTGCCTGTCTCTCTTTTCATCTGTCGGCCCTGCCTCCCGTGTTTGTTGTATTTCTGCTCCTCCTCTCTCTCTCTCTCTCTCTCTCTCTCTCACCGCTCCATCTCTGATCTTCCCTCCCACAGTTCTGTTTCTGTATCTGTATATTTCACCCCATTCCTTCTTTCTTTCTTTCTCCCTCGGTGTCCCATTATTTTCCAGTTTCCTGCCTTTTACACCTTGTCAGCAGCTTGTAGCGTTCAAACCGCAGGCAGCGGCACGTGAATGATACCCTGTCCTTAGCACATCTGTCCACGGTACGGTACGTTTCCCGCCCGCTCTCTGCAGGTGTGCATGTCTTGTGGTTGGATGGGGGACATCACTCGCTCTAGGGTAGGACACGTCGCCAGGAAGTGTGTTCTCTACGAGCTCCCTGGTGGCATCAGACTGTGGAGGGCGAGTCTCAACACTCTGAGATACTGCAGCCCGCTCTCTGTGTAACAGCAGCCACCCACTGTAAGAAAATACACAACAGCACGTTTTTCATATCATGATGTAAACTAAAACAAACTATACCATACATTTTAAACATTTTAAACCTTTATTTCCTCCATGCTGTCTCTATTTTCACAGAAAGGTGATGCAGTTCTACCTGTGTTTGGTTTCTGGGCTGGTTTTTAGATACCTAAGAGTCAAAGTTTCAAATCCTGCATGGCTGGATGGTGGGTCCAGGTGGGCGGGGCTTGGTGACTGCTTTGTTGTGACATCACAAAGTTCCAGAAGTCCTGACGGCTGGTTTTAAGGCTCAGTTTCTGAATACAGGCTGTGTGCATTTCTCTGTGGACTGAGGCTTTGATACTTTCACAGTATTAATATAGAAGCTAGACATGCTTTGTAATCAAAGAAGACATGGACATCTACCTCTAGATTATATGGGACCTTTAACTCTTTTTTGCATATGTAACTGTGCTTTATGGTGAGGACTGAGGTTAATCAGCCATTTTTCTTGCTAGACACGGTTATTTCTATAAGCCATCTGTCTCAATAGTTCCCAAAGATTTATCCTTTTAAAATGTACCAAATCAACGGCAGCCAAGCAACCCTGTGTTGACAGCACAATGAATAGAAATCCATTATCTCTATCAAGACAACTCCACATGTTGTAGGTCACGTCACAGCTCCTCCGAAGGCAGAAACAGGCTGTGTGCATTTCTCTGTGGACTGAGGCTTTGATACTTTCACAGTATTAATATAGAAGCTAGAGCTGATCTATAATCACACTACACATGGACATCTTCCTCTATATAATATGGGACCTTTACATATTATTGCTCAGTACATAGATGTATTTGATCCATTATTTGAACCATTTATTCTTTTATACCAACCAGCAGGAACATTAATGACAAATCCCTGTGAATGAATTTATTTTGCATTTTCAGGTTGTTTTTCTCACGTTTTTCTTAAAAACTCTCAGATGTTTGTAATTCAGATGCACAATTATAGCCATACACACACTCGTCCATCTCCTCCGTTCAAACTGTTGGTACAGAGAAACATACGTGCACCGGACCATCATAACGTGGACGAAAAAGCTATAAAATGATTCAGTATATTAATAGTTTTTGTCTTTTAGTTGTCTTTCAAGACGAAGACGAAGAAGAAGAAGAAACCAAACCTCCATGTTTCTTCTCCTGCTGCACATTTGTCTTTGTGTTTGCAGCCATTCCGATGCTTTTCTTTTAGTGTTTGTGCTCTCGGCCTTGGAGTCCACTGTAGGTAAGTGACCGCTTGTGCCATTTTCAAGGTCTGTGATGTGCAGAGTGAAGTCAGAGCAGGCACTTGGAGCTGGAGATATTGCCTGAGGCTTAACAATTTTCTCCTTGGCACTTGTTCCTTCCCTCGGCCACCCGAAGGCCGAGCAACACTTCAAGGGTGAATGTGAAGGGAAGTGAGAGGAAAAACATACTATTATAATACTTTCAAATACGCAGAAGCTGTTTGTGGCAGGAGAAACGGCCTCTTCAGCACGTCCATGACCCACACGGTGATAATACACCTGTAATGAGTTCCCACATCCAGAACTCAATGTTTAATCTGCAGCAGGCCTGCTACTGGCCAACAGCTTAGAACAAGTGTAGCTGGCTGGTGTTAGGTGAACAGAGAGGGCTTGACAAGTAGCGGTGAGACCAGCGGGGAGACTGACATGTTATGTAGTACGGGGGCAGGGACTCAACAGTGTTGAGCTGCAGGGTCCCAGTCAGCGCCTGTCAAGGCCAAATAGAGGTGAAAAGGGAATTATTCAGGGTTGCTGTCTGGAGACGGCTCGTGGCGCAGCGAGAACCAGCTGTGGCAGGAAGCAGAGAAAAAGGTTATTCGTGCTGTAGGTGTGACTGCGGCGTAAACACACGCCCAACATTATCACCTGATTATCTTGAACCACAGATCTTCACACGAGCAGAATCAGCTCAGGGTGAAAAAAGATCAAAGATCAGATCCAAACCACTGATGATCAAGCTGTTATTTTGACATGTTTACCTTTAACATGTCTGACTAATCACATGCAATCCACGGGCCGATGTGTTTAACATACACTGTAAATAAAGACGGACGCAGCCTCTGACTGCAGACTCCTGACTCTCATTTTATTATTTATTAACCTTTATTTATTCAGGTCCAAATGTCATTTTTAAGAGACATTGAGAAGAAAAATTTACAATTTAAATATCAAACAATAAAAAATTACAAAATTTTAATAAAAAATAACACACAAGCAAAATTTAAAACATATAAGATAACAAGATAATAAAACACAGTCTCATCAGTAAAAATAATTGCATTCTGTTTCGTGGAAGGTCAATATGCAAATTAGATAGGCGGGGCTAGCAGACTTGGCACCTACAGGTCAAGGGAAGCAAAGCCACCAACAGCTGTCATTCAGCTTGAAATTACGTTTTGCAATAGAAAAACTTACTTGAAGATTAAACTAACAGAAGGAGGCGGGGTTAGGATAACAGGAAGAGGCAGGGTTAGGATAATAGGAAGAGGCAGGGTTAGGATAACAGGAAGAGGTGGGGTTTAGATAACAGGAAGAGGCGGGGTTATGATAACAGGAAGAGGCGGGGTTAATATAACAGGAAGAGGCGGAGTTAATATAACAGGAAGAGGTGGGGTTAGGATAACAGGAAGAGGCGGGGTTAGGATAACAGAAGGAGGCGGAGTTGCATGCGTTTTTGTTTTTCTTTATCCAGATACACGTCGCTTGTTAATGCTTTAAAGAGATTACATCATATGATAAATGACAGTCTCAGTGTTGGTGTGTCAAACATAAAAGAGTATTTCTTTCTTTAATATAAAACTAATCCTGTCTGAAAGGGGATTAAGGTTGTTTTTAATTACCTCAACACCATTTAGAGAGTCTTCACAGTACAGTAAAAAAAAAAAAAAAAACAGATTTAACCACCAACTGCACTGGAAAGTTTCTTTAAGTAAAGTTGAGGCAACTTCAGCCTGTGAAATATTTAGCAGATGGGTTATTCCCCCAAGTGTCTGTCACAGAAAACCTTGTCTAAACCTGTCTTCTCTCTGCTCAATTCTCCGGGTGCTCCATAGGTTTCCAGCACGTCTGCCTTTCCCCCTCTCTCTCTCTCTCTCTCTCTCCCTCCGCCTTTCATACATCTCACACACTCCCCTCTATCTATGTGCTAACCCCTCCTATCGACACTTAAGGCGGTTGTACGTGTGTTTGTGTGTCAGAATCAATACGCGTCCCGCTGTGGGCTCACTGAAGACGGTTTTAAGCGAATGTTGAGTGTGTGAGTAGCAGTTTTTTTTCTCTCTCTCTTTAGCTCTGTGACATCAGTTCAGCTAATTTCGACATACCCAGTTTGAAATCCATCACTTCATGCGTTGTTTTAACCTTGGAAACAAAGCCACAAATTCTGACTCATGTTGCGAATTGCTCCCACAAAACCTAATTTGCGTGGACGACTTCAGCAACACACCTTTAAAGTAGCAGAGACTCGAAAACCACAGAAAAGTCCCATGTTCCATCTGTGTTTATATCACACGCCGCACTCTCTAATTATCTCTCTCTTGCTTTACTGGAGCTTATCTCTTCCCGCAGTCATCTTAAAGGACGGAGCTAATACAGCTTTGTCAAATCACTCTGTTTCCGCAGATGAAAAAGCTGCAGGTCTGGGTGCTGACACTTAAACTGCTGTACAGTCCCGCAGCTTAATCTCATGGTTATAATTTATAATTTGCATTCACCACTGGGAAAAATGACTTCACTACAGATACGGCTCTCTGGTGGTTGTCAGCTTCAAAGAGCTTTTGATTTAATAGCAGAGAAGATTTGAGGAGCTCCTTTTGCTTCCGAGAGCTCGGTAAGAAGCTCTTGAACGGCTCTAGTGTTAACTGATCTGTTGTGCTCGCAGTTTCCCTCCTCTTTTATCAAGACCTGGAATATCAGAGAAAAAGCTGAAGCTTTCCAGGGGGACAGAATTATGAATTAACCGCTAAACTGTAAAAGTCCTCAGTGTTCGTCAACGAGACTGTCGACTCATGGTTCTGTTTTATTGTCGGGCGACCTCTAGTGGCCGGAGTAATTATGACGGGGAGTTGTAGGAAGTCGACTGAAGGCGGGGCCGTCACTCAGGAGGCCGCCGTTTTTACATTTCACTTGTTAAACCTGTCGACATTGTGTCTTTTAAACATGACGTGTTACCGTGACGACGGAGCTGCTCTAATCCTAAGGAAGTGTTTTAACCCGAACCGCGATCTTTTCCAAAATCAGAACAGAACTTTGTCGGTTCCACAACCTTGACTGTGTGTTCATTATCGTTACCAGGACAACGGGGATAAAAGTACCTGCCACACTCACCCATCCACTCCCGACTCACCGGACAGGTTTCATATTTTTGCTCTTCAAAAATTAAGCTACAAAAACATTCAAATATGTGGTGAAATGGGAACGCCGCTGTCCTCCATTTAAATATGTATTTCCCCCCTCAGGTACTTGGCGCCTGCGCCTCACCTTCAGCGAACGCCTGGGGCACAAAACCATCACAAACTCCGTATGGTGTGTGAAGCCACTTTAAAAGAGGGAGATGACAGAGAGGTTTATTCAGGCCGGGCCACCTCCAAAGCCTCGGAGGGACCTAAAATGAAATGTGACTGATTGTCCTTCCAGAAGGACGTCATAATAAATCTCAACGTAAATTCTAAGACAGCAAAGGACTTGTGCGGCGAAGACGGAAATGTCATATTACGATCAAATACTCTGAATCTCTACATGAGTGTCTCATTCAATAAACGTGGGACAACAAGTCGCAGAACTTGAAGGAGGGACAGGAAACAAGATGTCCGGCAGCAGTGTATGTACATTTTTATGTTTAATTATTTTTATTACTCAAATGATTTGCTGTGGACTCTGTGTATTCCCTCGCACCTTTATTTGTTAATCTGCCGTAACAGGGTCTGATTTGCATTAATTATGTGACACTGCCAAAAGCCGGCACACTGAAAAGCAAATAACAACTTTCAGTCTGAACCAGTTTGCCCAGTTGTTAGTCACACACACACACATTAATGAGTGGATCCAACTGAATGAGGTGAGCTGCTGTGCTGCAGCACCACACGAGAGTCACTCACCTGCTGATCCGACTCGTTTGATTGATTCAGGCCTGTGAGGAAACGTCCATTTAGTTTTTGTTCCTGAGGTCACTACAGAGACACTCCGAGCTCTGACTCTGTGAGGGTTTCAATAAAAACACATCTCTCCCACCAGTTTCAGAAAACAGACGCTCATTTGAATATATTCAAAACACTTTTAATAAAATAAAATTCTCTTCCTGTTCAGAAGCTTGTGCTGTCCTGTTACAGCTTCAGGGGAAACACAAACGAGAGAGAGAGAGAGAGAGAGAGAGAGAGAGAATGTGCTAATTTGATTATGAATAAAAATGTGCCTGGAATATGCAAACAAACAGCAGCAGGTGACACTGAGAGTCGATGTAATCAGTGGTGATTGTGGTGCGTGTGGGATTGAAGTGTGAACACAAAAATCATACCTGCAAATAGAAACAAGAGGCTGACTGCTCTCACATCTAATGCCTATTTTTTGTTGGTTTTTTTTTTCCATTAAAACTGTTCATTTTTATTTTTATTATCCAATAATCAGTTTCTACTGTGTGTGAATGACTTATTGAAAAGGAAGATCGTTATTAGCGATTGATCAGTCTCTGTGTGTTTGACAGATGCAGGAAGTTGCCAGATTTGATCATTTTACTTCACTCACACATCAGAATCAATGCACCGAGGCCAACAGGGGCATTTGTTTGATTTTTATTTATTTAATTTAGTTACTTAATACTTCCATTTCAGAGGGAAATACTGTACCTTCTACTCCACTACATTTATTTGACAGCTGTAGTTAATGAGGTTTCGTTTTCACCCCTCAACAAACAGTCGACCTCC
This sequence comes from Seriola dumerili, assembly GCF_002260705.1. Classification (NCBI taxonomy): domain Eukaryota; kingdom Metazoa; phylum Chordata; class Actinopteri; order Carangiformes; family Carangidae; genus Seriola; species Seriola dumerili. The sequence goes on from NW_019174341.1 coordinate 306,507, forward strand.
GATTGTCTCTGTGTAATTGGCACTCTGTCGGTAGGAGTGTTGTTGTCACGGCAGCCACAGACCCGCTGCGGTGTCTCATCTGTCACACGTCATCAGGCCGTCAAAGCAGCATTATGTGAGAACTGCTGAGGCTGCAGGGAAAATAAAACACAACATGAAAACACAAAAATATTACAAGTGTACGTGAAGAGCATTCTTACAGACTGCAATTCCCACGACGGCCTTTTAAGGACAGAGTGTGTAGACAGCAACAAACTGAGTGCAGCCGAACATAAACACATACATAACAAAGAAATAATACAAAATGACCGCTGTGTTCTCCAGAAAAACTAAAAATATATAGTCTTGATTCGACAGTATCACATATATATATATATATTTTATCAGCCTATTTCAGATCCTCATTGAGGCTGTATGATGCATACACAGAGACTCCATGTTTTTTGACTGCATTATTCCACAGAATGGAAATATTTCCCCCAAAAATGAGCCTGAAACATCTTTGGAAACTTTTCATGAGAAGATAAAATAAACTTCTGTGGATTTGAATGAAGTTTGGCAACACAGCAGTTTCTACCCACTGTCCCATCGGTGCGTCAGAGAGATTTCAGAGGTTTATTTCCCAGAAGGTGCTTTCCACCGACGGTTTCAGACAGGAATGTCGGCATCTGTCAGGAACTTTACGTTTCCAAATATGATCCAGCAGCAGCAGCAGCAGCAGCAGCAGCAGCACACTTAGGAGAGTCTGCGGACCTGCCACCACCAGTCAGAGTTTCCCAAGGAAGAGCTGCTTGACTAAGTGGGACTGAAAACAGAGCGACCAGGTCCTGGAGATCCAGAGCTTTTCACTACACGAGACATGATGGTCACAGAGTGAAGAGTAGATGAAAACAAGACTTGGTCCGAACCTAGTATATGGCTACTATAAAATAGAAATACTCAAGTAAAGTACAGGTACCTCAAAATTGTACTTAAGTACAGTAGTTAGATTAAATGTTCTTACTTAACTTTCAGCACCAACGATTTTAATATTATTCATTTACCCAGCCGAGTAAAAATCCTGAATTCCTGAGTGAAAACTATTATAGAAGCTAATATCAAAAGTGTAAAAGACTATTAACATGAAATAATAAACTCTATACTGATGAGAAAACGTTTCTCTACAACAAATAATTCTCCATTTGTCTCACTGCTCATGACTGAGCTCCAGTGTTTGTAACATTAGATATATGACTTTTTATATTGGTAATGAAATGACAAGCTAACACTCGAAATGAAAGGGCGTGCTATCAGCTAGCTAAGCTTAGTTAGCTAAATAGTAACTTGAGGCTAAAGTTAGAAAGTAGCTAACATTAGCGTTCATTCATAGGTACTTAACACAATCTAATTCAGAAACTGTAAAGGTAAGAAAGTAAAATGTATTAAATAAGCTAGTAGTTAGCTAATGCTACTACCAGCGGTGTCTACCTGACGCACAGGAGCAGAGATGTGAGACGTTCAGCTAACGTCAAGGTAAAAAAAATGGTACGGTCCACTTTAGGGGTGTCTGAAATGGTATAGCAAGATACTTCCAGGCATGAATATATGAAATATATTGAAATATGTACAATTACAAGTAAGAGAGATATGTCTCAACCCGCTGAACTGTTAGCAAGTACCTTTGAAGAATAAAAGTTGTATGTAGTATGTATGTATGTTGTACCTACTTCTACAGAATTCGAATCCTTGAACTTGTTTTATATTTACATTTAATAAGCAAGCTGTGCGGAAATGTTGATGTATTCATAGTTAATTTGTCTCGGCTGCACGACGCATTCATCCTCACAGCTTGAAAGAATTATCTATGTCTGACATTGTTCTCGTTTTTACATTCCATTTTAAAAAGCAGCAAGAGCCTCTATTATTCAATAAGTCTGTGGATTGTGATAACTAATCTTTATTTATGAATATCCGACAGCATCAAATGAAATAGGAAAATAGTCTTAGAATAACAGCAGAAAACTAAAATGATCAAAATCACTTCACTGACATTTATCTGGAAATATTTAGACCAGAATTCACTGTCAGAAGAACAAAGCAGTAAAGGGGAAATGACTAAATAACTGGTTTTTACATATTATAAAAGACAGGGCTGGTTTCAGGCACGAGCCCCTTCGGTGGTCGTCTAGGGCGCCAGCGGCTGGACGGGCACCAAACAGGGTCAGCAGACGTCTCGTCTAGAGCACCAACATGTCCAGAGACGGGCCTGATAAAAGACTGTGGAGGAAGTGAATGCAGGTTTTAACTTCACCTGTTAAAGCAGAGAGTTAATGAACCTGAGACGACACAAAGAGACTTAAGAAGAAAAACCCTGGAGACAAGGATTGTTTGAAATTTGACTTTTCTTTTTTTTTTCTTTTACACTCAAGCACCATCCGCTGTAAGTGAAACTGAAGCCTCTCTCTCTGTCTCTCTGACGAGACACTTGCTGCCACTGTGACTAATATCCAAACGCTCCTCCTGGCTCGTGATTGGCTCAGTCCTGGGGAGCCGGGAGGATGTGCGACAGGCTTGTTTTGCTCATAGCTGAATAATTACCGCTAACCTGCTTCTCCACAGGGCTTTTGCTGCTATAAACTGCCCCACTGTTCTCACACTAATGGAAACTCACGGCCCGTGGTGGCGGGTGTCGCAGCGGCAGGCTCGGGTCACGGGGGACCTGGCTGGATGTATTTGGGTCAGTTACAGTCTGGAGAGGAAGAGCGAGGCTCACCAGTGCAAACTCCCTGACTATCAGCAACTCCCGCTCTCGAAAAAAACCTTCAGACTTTGTCGTAAGAAGATCTGTTTTCACCACGAGTATGTGTCGCTGTCTTACCCGTGTCCTCCAGCAGATAACGTGTCGCTCTGCACGCCGTCCAGTCTCGTCCCAGTAGGACAAGTCCTCCCAGGCGTCAGTACCAAACACTGAGGGCCTGAATCCAGAACAAACCAGGAGCTTTTGTAAGGGGGGTATTTTTATGCCATACGGTTTTGAGTCCATCCGTCCCCTCGTACATTCATACGTACGTCCCATTGTCATGGGATGACATGGCCAAAGGTCAAAGGTCAGGGTTGCAGTGACATCATAAAACGTCCTCTGGGACTCAAGGATGAACACAAAACAACACTGATGAACACTATTTCTAGCATTTGCTGGTAAGTGTCCAGCTGCCCATTCCCCATTGACAGTCACCATAGCAACCAAGGTCAAACACAGAGCCTCCGAAACAGGACAAAACACGGTGTCAGACAACACACGGACAGAGACCTTTAGACTATATGGGACCTTTAAACAAAAATCAAATATAACAAACTGAGGCCAAATAATAATAATGTTTATTACAGTTACTTTTAAAGACCTAAACTTTGAGCACTGTGTTATTAAATGTTTTTTGTTATTTTGTTTTCTTTATATTCTATTCGATCAGTCTTGCAGTTTAAGTCACATTCGGTCTTCTCTTCAATTTAAGTTTGTGTCCAACTCCACCAGGATATTGAATTTTAATTTGACATATTCCAGTTTCTATTGAAAATGTTCTTCAGAAAGTTGGAGGCCTCGTAGTTCTTCTTCAGATGTGTAAAATCCATCAAAGGCTAATTTACAGAGTTAATGTGCTGATATGCTCTGGCTGTTATCTGTTGTACATAGCATCTTCTGATGTTCTCAAAGACAAATTTCACACCAAAGTAGATAAGCTAACAAGATTCTTCCTTTGTTGTTGTTTCACTGGCGGCCACGGCTCTCTAATCCCCACCCGAGGAGACGGGGAGCTGGCAGTCTGTCGGTCCCTTCCTGCACATTTCATGTTTTTATCTTTGAGGTGCGACACAGTTTTGTCCCAAAATCTTTTTTTTTTTTTTTTTTGAGTACGAACGCACACATCCCCCGTAGGCTTGAAAAGTGGCTGCAGAGTTTTGTAGTTAGTTTTGTCCTTATACTGGAGAATGGAAACTGTGTTCGGCTTGGATTCATGTCGGTGACAAGCTTTACACTGTGGGGGGGGGGGGGGGGCGATAATCCACTTCTCTGGAGTTTTCCCACCGGTGAAGATGGTTGATACACGTTCATTGATCTGCATCCACTTCCTGTCAAACCCACAACAGCCAGTCAACGCTGATCGCACCCTTTAAGGAAAACTTCATCATAACTTTATTTTCACAGCCAAAACTTTGCGACCTCATTTGTGTTTCTTTTGACTTAATTCCTTTCCTCCTCCGGGGCGTGACGTTATCCTAATGAAACAGGTGATAATAATTCATCTTTATATTTAGAAAAAGTAAATCTAATCCTGGTAGGAACTTCTGTCTAGAGTCAGACTAACAAATGATTTTCATCCAGCAAAGAAGGAGTTGTCAGCAGCTGTCAACACTGTTCATTGTCTTGCTATATAAAATAATGAGAAGTCTTTCTTATCACATATTATTGTCACATCATGTCAGTTGAGTCCCTTTTGTCTTCTTCCCTCATGTCTCAGTTCCTGTTTCCTGTTTTATTTTGATACTCATCTCCTGTCTCATTCCAGGTCCCTGCACTTCCTGCCCTCCTGTGTGATTACTTCACCCCGTGTGTCGTCTTGTTGTTCACTTGAGGTCGAGCCTTTTTCCCCACGTGTGCTTGTAATATTTGATTTACGGAAAGCTGTAAATGTCTTGCAATGTGAACGCTCAGAAAAAGGAATATTTTAGTGTATTTTTGTAATGAACTACTGCAGTTACTTGAACAAAAAAATAAATAAAATCTGGCAGTCTCTTCCAAACTATTACTAACTCTGTAAGAGGAAATGCTTTTGTAAAAGAGGTAATATTGAAAATATCAAAGTAGCTGGAATGAAATGTCATTGTGCAAAGTGGGAAGGTGTGAGACTTTGTGAGATGAGTGCAGATGCTCCGACTGTGTCAGTGTTTGGATCGTACAAAAGAACTGCACTTGGCACATCTGTGGCCTCTACTCAGTGATTTCACACACAGGTACCGAACGTTTTGCTAAGCTTTCCTTTGGTTTTGGTGCATTTCAGGCCAGTTCACCTGACATGAGCGTAGCTCCAGATGTTTCATTGCTCCACGCATTTACTCACTGTAGTTTTATTGACAGCCGGAGGAGACGTCTGCCCCGCACATCTGTCCATCCCCTTCTCGTGAACTCCATATCTCAGTAACGCCGAGACAGAACGTCTTCAAATTTAGAACAAATATCCACTTGGACTCGACGAGGAGCTGAGATTTTGGTGGTTAAAGGTCAAAGGTCAAGGTCACTGTGATCTCACTAAACACCTTTTAGCCATCACTCAGGACTTGACAGCAATTATGACAAAATTTCACTCGAATGTTTCATATTTTCTGAGACTCTGGACAAACAGGGGATGTAACGTGAAACTAGTCCGAGTGGCGGAGGGATACGACCACAGGGCGGTAATTTGTTTTATCGTTGTTAAATTTACTGCTTGTAAAAATGAAGATTGCCGGTGCGTTCAAGGACTTGTAAATAAACATTTCTCTAGTAGCAAAAGTTTATTTGCTGCGCAGATAATATCAAGCAACTCCTGGACAACTGTTACGACTAGAGGGGGGCGGTTGTTAACCGGTCAGGGTGTGAGTGAAAAGGGAGGAAGACAGTTAGTATCTGGATGAAACTCTCATGCGATCAGACTCTTGCTGTGGTTGTCTGCACTGCAGTCCCATGGTGTGTCCCTGAAGGCTCAACAACCTCAGACATGCAGTCACTTCTTCAGGAGGAGATGTCACCGTGTGAGTCTTTGAACGCACCAACAGTGAGAACTGAACATTTCCATGAGAAAAGAAACTCAAGAAAAACACCCCCCCCTCCCTCTACCCCCTGTATGATCTTTTAACCATCAGCTGCTCTCCTCAGTTTCTGTTTACGCGCCGCTGTCAGAAGACGTTTCAGCGGAGGCAGGATCTAATGTCAACAACACATAATTTGCATGGAGACTTTCACAAAGTGCTCCGTGGTAAATGATAACAACAGAGGCAGGTGTGGGAGGAAGCGTCATCCCGAGGAGTTCAAATGGCTTTTGGCAAGGACACGCCGATCATTTCATCTGTCACATCTGCTTTGTTTAGTCATTTAGTTTGGGAGCTGAAGACAAACACCGTGCATCCAGTCAAACACTTGAGTTATACAACACACACACACACACACACACACACACATACTTGTGCCTCCAGAACCCAAACACAGCTCCATATACATCCCAACATCATGACTTCTTAATTATTTAAACAAACGTCCTTGTCGAGAGGAGAACTCTGCCTGTTTGCTCTCTTACCCAGAGTCAATATATATTTCATCTCTGAGCATAAATATCTGGGTCATGTTCAGCCAATAGCTGGGAGGAGACGTAAAAACAGCATCATAAACATACAAATATGATCAAATGTAGATATTATTTGAAAGTTATCCCATCTTGAAAGTATAATTGTGACAACAGGAGATCCCGTCTCATTTTCTCACTGAGTTATTGAACTTCAGACAGACAGGAATATTGTTATTACTGTAGTTCGTTAGGCAACTGTTCTTATGCTGACGATGCTAAATGAGGGAATCTGTTGCTTAATGTCGACTGTGGCTGCATGATTTTCTGGGATAAGGCTAATCAGAGTGTTTCTGTTAACGTTCATCCAAAGCTAACCAAGCTACAGACCAAATCAATAGTGTGAGTAGTTTTGTGTCTCAGTCTTTCTTCTTCTTTAACTCTTCTCTTTCTTTCCTTCAGCAGCTTCACATTGCTCCATCTCTCCTGTTCCTCCTGCTCCTCCTCCTGCTCCTCCTCCTCCCCTCAGACGTCCCTCTGCACCACAGCTCCTGTCTCCGCTGAAAGATGAGGGACGTAGCGCCGTACATCATCTCAGCAGGGTTCACATGAGGTGTATGTAACATCATGTTTTATGCATTTCAATGGCGTTGACCAGACACAGCAGCTTTAGTTTAAGCTGACTGCCTCTTGTTATAGTTTTAGCACCTTGAAACCCAAAATGAAAACGCATTAAATCAAGCAACTTTAATGTGGATCTGCACGCTGCAAAAAAAAAAGAAGAAAACTGATTAATTTACAGCGAAAATTAAATATTTAGTCAAACAGATGTGCACGTCTCTTATAATTAGGAATTTTAACTGATAAGACTTAACTAATGAGACTCCAAAGTATGCACGATGCTAATCTGCTTATCGTCCAAATTAGACCAATTAAAACCAGGATTTGTCTGTTTCTTTGTTGCACAGAGTATGTAAGTGTAGGGGTACAAACAAAGGCAACAGAAGATCTTTTAATTCAACATAACTAAGACTTCCCGAGGATATCGTTATCTCTGACGTCCATGGTCAGTAAACGTCCATAAATCCACTTGGAAATCATAGAAAAAACGATTTTAAATTCAGAACTTGCCTTTAAGTTTTCCTCACTGTCAAATCAGCTCAGTGATAGTTGTCGATACATCCATGGCCACACTGCAGACAAGCTCAGATCACCTCTTACTGTATGTCCACCATGGGTTGGATGGATGTGTTCAGAGAGCAGGATACGGTGCCACCTCCGAGCCTTGCTGCCCATTTGTCCCAGTGGCCACTCGTGGTACTGCAACTAAAAACTACAATCACCTCCTCGTGGTCGTATCCCTCCGCCACTCAAACTGGTTTCAGGTCACATCCCTGTTTATCCAGAGTCATGTAAAATATTAAACATTTCTGAGAAATTTTGTCATAATTTCTGTGTGAAATCTTGAGTAATGGCTGAAAAGTGTTTTGTGAGGTCACCTTAACCTTTGACCTTTAGCCAGCAAAATCGGATCAGCTCGTCCTTGCTGTCGGAGGCATAAAATGCAACAGAAATCCAGATTCACTTTGAACACCCACCGTGCAGCCTGACCGCCTCCCTGCGACCGACATGCAGTCATGTTTCCCGTCCAGATGTAATTACAACAGCAACAAACGTAGATTAGCTGAGGTCATCGACAGGAAGCTCGCTACTTATAAAAACAAATCAACGTTTTTCTCATCAACGTGTAAAAGAACATGGATGATCACCAAATAACACAGTCAGTGATTTGTTAAGTAGGAAATATAGAGTTACAACATGTGTCTGACATAATTGAAAACATAATTGGATGAAACAACAGCGTGTACTGAAGTCTGTGCTTCTTCAAAAATAGATTTCCTGCAAAACAAGTACAAACTTTTAAAGTGCTCTTCACCGCTTATTCAGCACTTGTTGCCAGGCAACAGTTAACACATGCATTAGTACATTTAAACTTGATTTTCTTGAGTAACAAAATCCAATAGTTCCTAATAAAAATCCTTTTTAAATGATGGGCCTGTGCTATTAATACTGAAGCCAGAAACGCTTTAGTCAGTCTCTTAATGTGTTAAGTGGCACCGAGCACGGCTCCTCCTCAACAACAATCATTTCCTTAAGCAGCTGGACACACAGGTGTTGTTTGTATAAAAGCACATGGACAGAGTCTCTCTGGAAGCTCCGGGTCCAGGTGAGTGAACGGCCCCACCCACCAATTATCCACCTGCAAGACCCGGGGCCGGTTTCACGGAGAGACTTCGACTGAGGCTCAGACAGAACAAATACTCAGACTTCAGAGAGACGTCTGAATCCATCTGCTGCACAAAGCACTTTAGTTCTTGACTGTCTTAAGCCAGATTGTGGTACAATGAATTCTGGGTAAATGAAGACTTATTAAGCTTCTGTGCCGGCGACAGCCGGAGCCATATTGTTTTCGGGTTGTTCGTCTCCAGACCACCTTGAGGGAATGTGTGTGGACACATTGGTTCATCCTCAGACGTGACAGCCATGCAAACATTTAACATCAGAAGAAGAATTGTTTTTACAGTCGTTGTTTTTCTGTAGTTTTGCTCTTTCTGCAAACAATTAAAAACCTGAAGTCTGCGCAGCCTCTGGCTTCATGTAACATGTCTTTTTTTTTTCATTCGTGTGAAGTTCAAGCTCTTGCTTCCCCGCCTCAGCTCCACTCCATGAATTATAAACTGACATTAATTGACAATGAATGTGTAATGCAGGCATATGTTCTCCATTATAATAGAAGCATTAAGACAAACCATGCATAATGAAATACTGTGTTAGTAATTTCAGTGTGTGTTGACTTCACCATGTGACTTTATTAGTTGTTAATTCTTTTCACTGTTTCACCTGAACTTTCACCAGGGCATTCTGCAGCAGCGTTGCCATGGCAACGACGAGAGCCATGCGGTTTTAATTTGTGGATGAGGGTAAAAATATATTTTAAGAGTATTTCTGTCTAACAGGTGTGTCAGACGCTCAACAGACAAACTGTTGAAAACAATTCAGCTCACAGCAGCGTCAGGAAAACAACACGTGGGCGGTGATTACATCGGCAAACAACTATTTTAACTTAATTACGTCTCTAATGGAAAACAGTTGATTTCAAGGCCTGATAATCATCATCTAATGCAAAGCCTGAGTATAGTAAATAATAATGTGTTTAATAAATGTAATTTATTTTAGATATAAGAGAGTGAGGTTGAATGATGGCGATATTACAAGTGTGTCACCTTTTTATTTTTACCTCCACACAAAGTAGTTTAAAGGTCTCCTCCAGTGTAAAGGTCTGTGTCCATGTGTAGTGTGATTATAGATCAGGTCTAGCTTCTATATTAATACTGTGAAAGTATCAAAGCCTCAGTCCACAGAGAAATGCACACAGCCTGTATTCAGAAACTGAGCCTTAAAACCAGCCGTCAGGACTTCTGGAACTTTGTGATGTCACAACAAAGCAGTCACCAAGCCCCGCCCACCTGGACCCACCATCCAAACCTTGCAGGATTTGGTTTCTCTTTTGTTTTGGAGTGTTTTCACCTGCTATATTTTTATTGGATCACTAAGAAAACAGTCAGCCAATCAGAAGAGAGGCTCAGAGCCTCTCTTCTGATTGGCTCACTGACCTGTTGTTACTAGAGCTCCAGAGAGAAGCCTGAGAGAGGAGATGTAAAACTATCTTTTTTTTGTTTTGTTTTTTGGGTTGGGGACCCCCAAGAACCCCCTCAAGAACCCCTCACTTTGAGAACCACTGCTTTAAATTATCTGGATAAACCCATTAGTCTGGGCTCATTGTGTGGGAAGACACCATATTTATCAAACTTTTTTACATTTATTTATTTTTTATTTGGATTTTCTTTATCTAAATTGGTTTTTTATGGTAAATGGAGAGTGTGCACAGGAATGCACTGCGCTCATTAATTGGTTTTTAAGTCTCTGAAACAAAGATTATGTCTGTAATTTCAGTCCGAAATAAAATCAAATGTTTGATCAGGAAATCGCCTTCTCTGCTCCTCTGATTATTTTAATGGAAAACAGTGAGCAGTTTGTACCCAGCTGTAGTGTTCAGGCTTTATGTCTGTTTGCTGTTTGCTAATTATTTGTCAGAACAATAGGAAGCGACAGTACATCAGAACATATCCAGCGTTGATCTTCCACATAAACTATGTCTGAGATCATATCACAGACAGCGGATTATTGATTTAATTATTTCAAAGCATTAGCGGAGAGGAGAAATCCTGCTTGTGAGGAACGGCAGTGTTGCTCTGTTTATTTAGAACAAACAAAATGTTGTTTGATTTTTGAAGGAAATGCCTTAAAAACACTCAGTGGTGTCTCAAAGGTCGGAGTCACACACAGCAGAGAGGACGAGAACAACAACTGAGAAGCAGCAGAAAAACACACACTCCGACTGAATGGCAACAGTGGATTTACAACATAGAGACACAGTCATGTTGTATTTTAATTTGATTAAATGATTTAAAAACCAATATTTTTAGCTGGTTAGCATGCTAGCTTCAGTAGAAGGAAGAAACTGATGTGAACAGAAGCAAAACATGAATCAAAAATGGCGTCGATTTCCACCGCAGCTCTTGAAAGAAGCTGCAGAAAAATTAAACTGAAGTTCATATATTTCATTAAAAAAAAAAAAAAAAACCCCAAAAAACAAAACTAAAGAAACAAGTCAGTGCACGTCTGATCTAATGGAACTTTTATAATGAATGTGTTGCATGTTTTCACCTAATGACACTGTGTGGGCCACTGCACAGGCTCATTAGTGTCTCTTTCTCAGACACCACTGGCACATCCCGTATCCTTTACACTGATACTATGTGCATGTTAAAAAAAAATAGAAATTTAAAAAAAGGAGTAATTTGGGAAGACCGATGCTGCAAAGCATCAACAGAATGGAGGACACATCACCTCTTACAGTTACATGGTGTGAAAAGAGCCGTTCTGACATTTGTGTGTGTTTTTCTTTTAATTGGTTGAAAATTGTCTGCTGCAGGCTGCTTTCTGACTCTTGTGCTGCGGTGCGTTCATGTGCCATGGGAACGCACAACGGCAGGCTGTTGAATGGAATGGAGCCTAACTAAATCCACATTTAGCAGACTAGTGACTAAAAACCCTGCAGAGAAGACAGTGAGACAAATGGGAACATATGTTGAACACAGTGCACGAGTTAAGAGAAAATATTCAGCCTGGGACTTCAGTGATTATGGATAAATACACAGAAGTGTCAGATGGATAATCTCAAAATCAAATTAGAAGTAATTTCTGTCTCTTAAAATGAATGAGCTCTCATTTAAGACATAGTTTTTATTTGATCATTTCAAGCACTTATAAGGGCCTGTGGAGAGGATCAAAAGGTAGCCTCAACTTCTGCAAATCCACTGGCTGAGTGCGTTCAAGATGCATGCAAATGTATTCAGAGTCAGTGCGAGGGGAATTATCCATTAATTTGATATTAGTGAGCGAGCTCTGTCTCTCGCAGGTGGTGAAAATGGAACCGGAGCGTTTGTCTCTGATCGCTGCATCGGTCCGACGCGGAGCCTAATGGAAGGCGTTGTCGGGCCCGAGCGGCAGAAGGTGCATTCTGTGACAAAACAGGGTAATTCCACTTCACAATAATCACAGGGGTCCTATCAAGTCGATAACTGCATTTACAGCAAATGTCTCTCAGCGCAGACCAGGCAATTTTCTCTCCTGCAATCGCCGGAAACCCATTTTACTCAGAGCGAGCTGGGTGGGGGTGAGGGGTGGGGGTGAGGGGGTGGGGTGCTGAAAGTGAAATTTCCCAGGAGGGCCGGGACATATTGTGAAAATCACTCGTATTGGAATGTATTCAACGGATTGTCACTCAGAGGAGGGTGAATTTGGGAACAATATTGTGTGCACTCGCAGGAACAAATGAGCTCCAGAGCTGAGAGGAGGCAGGACGCGTCGGCGCCGCCGTCGTTTGTGAAACAAGCCGCTGGACAGAAGCCGCGCGTGTTATTAGTTTAGAAAAGTGTTGCTTGATTTAACGTCCAAGCTGCACAGAAATGAAAAGGTTCATCCGAGAAAACGTTGACCACTTTGTTTCAGCTCTGTGGTCATTTTTCTTCCAACAGGAGGAAAACAGGGATTCTGCAGTTTGTATCTCGTGTGGCCGTGTCCCAGTTCGTAGGATGCAGTCACGCCTTCGCCGCCGCCGCCGCCGCTGTAGACCGCGAAGGCCAGAACCGAAATAATACGGTTTGGCCCAGAATCTGCGCGATGAATCTTAAGGATCCACCAGTTGGAGCCTTTGTTCCCCAGGAAATGAAGGACGCTTTTGAAGGAGCCTTCGAAATGGGACAACCTAGACGCAATGAGTCGAGACGCAGCCTGATTTTGTGTTTAACAAACCAAACATTTAAATAAATAAATAAATAAAACCAACCAAAATGCACTGGAGGAACAGGTTTGGCAACGTTTCACACACTGATCTAAGTGAAGAATCCTAAAGGTCGGTCCACACCAACAACGATAACTATTCATACTGTTCTAAAGTCGCTGTAACTCGAGTGGACGGCGGAGACGATACTGGAGATGATAACGACAGCGAACGATATCGGCGGGATTACTCTCAGAGCGATTTGATGATCGATACGAAACACTGCATGTCCCATCATGCACCCTGGTTTCCACCCCTTAAGAAGTTTTGCCACAGGACTTCGCTTGTCAGGAAAACGTAATGATGCTGCGTCCTGAGAGAGAGCGAGAGAGAGAGAGAGACAGAGAGAGACAGAAGCAGGACAGGGACCAGGACTCCCATTAACTGGGTCACACATTCATGGCTGTCCATCAGCAGGAGTCCCTTCCCACTGGAGACCCCCGACCAAACTGTGGATCTGCAGAGTTTTTTTTCTCTCTGCACATCTTTTGATGTGACAAATCACGACTTTGACAGGCAGGGTAATTTAAATGATAAGCATTTCTCTCCAGCAAAATTAATTTTGATATGTATCTGGCAGGCGTAGCCACGCTATCGCAGCCAGACAGCTGGCCTCGAGCCCAGGTAGAGCACTCATTATTTTCCAATTAAACTTAACGGTATCTGTGCAATTCGTATTCTATAAGTTGTACTGGCAGGCTCACAGGACGCCAGTTCTTTCACTAAGTCTGTGTGCGGATTTCAAAACTTCTGCAAAATGCTGCTACAGTGATGATGTTCGGAGTCCGACAGATTGGCGGTTTCTGTATCCTGACCCCCGGTTTGGGTCGAGAGGAGAGAGATCTGTGGATCTGGTTCATTTCCAGAGGAGAGCTGGAGAGTTTCACAGTCAGCAGCTGGAAGGGAGAACCTGCAGACACACAGGGTTGTATGTCCATGATATTCCCCTCGAACCTGTTGTGATTTTAATTTGAAGGAGCTTCAGTTGCTGCGCTGAGTTCTGGACTTGACTTTTTTGCCTCCAGTGAAGTGAATGTGTTTTTTGAATAAAATCACAGAGGATACCCGTTATTTCTGCAGCTGAGTTGATTATTCAAGTGTTAGCAGGGCGATAAAAAAAATTGGATCAGCGATAAATCGTAACTAAAGAGAGAAGTCTGGAGATATTCTTTACAAATCCCATGAAAAGACCAAAACTGACTAAATTTAGTTTTAGTTTCGACTGCGTTTCTTCACACTGACTGTATTCAGAGGTTTTCCTAAAATAAAAACACCCTTAAGTCTCCTCAAGCTTTCCTTAAAATATTTAAGGTATTCTCTGTAGCTTTAGTCTTAAACTTCAGACCTTAGCAGCCAATGTTCACCGTGGCGAAATTCCTGCCAAAACAACGGGAGGATGAGAGAACAGGTGTCACAGGTGCTAATGGCGGCAAATCAACAGTCTCCGTGGAAACAGTAAAATTTTTACTGCCTTGAGTGTCATACTTAATGTCAAACTCATCCTCTGAATAGTTGTAGTTTAAACTCCACAGACCAGATGTGGCTGGGATGTTGACAGATGATATTTTCTGAGATATTTTTCCATTACACATTTACACAAACACACACACAGTTATCGTCATGAATAAAATATAAGTGGATCCATGCAGGAGGAGTGTGTGTGATTGGCTCAGTACTGGTACTCAGTGTCACTGTTAGTATTATATTTATAGTTATATACAGGGACCACGCATGTGAGCACTGACGTCCACGAAATGCTGCGTGAATGTACCGACACGTACAAAAGAAAGCTGGGTTCACAAAGACAGCGGCGACATGCAAGTGTCCGACGTGAAGAACAGACACACACGTACCTTACAATACTTCCACAGCAGATGGTGTGTAAGGCATCTTATATGATGACTTTATATAATTGTTCTTTACACGAGGGCGGCTGCGGCTCGGGAGGTCGGTGGTTCAACCCGCGGCTCCTCCGGTCCAGCGTCAAACAGCCCTTCATGTATCATCAGCTCCATGTTTGAGGAATTTATTCTATAGAATCTGGAGGGATGTGAGTCTTCTATTATGAGCCATATTGTTGAGAGTTACTACAGTCATGTGTGTTGGAGTGTGTGTGTGTGTGTGTGTGTGTGTTTGTTCCAGATATTGGCTATAAACCTGCTGTGGCTCAGGTGGAGCGGGTCGTCCACCAATCAGAAGGTTATTGGATCAATCGCCAGTTCTCATTTTGAAACGGCGTTTTAAACTTCACATAATCTCTGTCCAGACTAACACACCTGAGAACAGCACTGGGCATGTGCGAGCCGCTGTAAACAGGAAGCAGATTGGCTCCTCTGCGGGCTGATTAGTTGCAGAAATTAGAGCCGCAGCAGACGACGGTCTGTCGGGTCATCTTTTCTTTCATCTCCATCTTTACACAAACAGATCTGAGTCGGACCGTGTTACAGTGACCAGGTCAAACAGAAAGCAGAGCGCCTGTGTCCTCATCGCCGCAGCTGCTGCCATCTTTATAATTGAATTAAATATCTTTTTTTGTGCCCTGCTGCTCAGTGGAGGTTGTATGATTCAGATTCACTGAGAATATGTACACGCAAACCCAACCTGCCTTTATGTTATTTATGTAGAGATGTTTATATTAAATCACGCAGGGCCGAGAGCCTTCGATATATCATCGTTCAGCTGCTGTCACATGATGCTGCCTTCCTTTCTCTGGGTAATACTGTAATGACTGTCGCGGTGGTGGTCTGGAGGTAATAATGTCATTTATTTGGATTATGATGAGAAAGGAGATTAGGTGCTCCGCTCGCTGTCAGGTGACGCTGACGGCCCGTCACATGTTTTCCCTCTGTGAGTTTACACCGTTCGATTGAGACGCTCACTCTCTCTGACGTGACGCGCGGAAAACAAGACGCAGTTCACGAGCGCTCCGCAGGTGAAGCTTTGATTGGTTCGTTGGAAAATGAGACAGGTGGAAATCAAAGCGCCTGTCAGCACCCAGACTGAGTCATTACTCTGAAGCTACAGATTCAAAGCCGGCGCTAACGGCCTCTTCTGTCACAGTCTCGGGATCAGACGGATTCATCGGGGCAAAAAACAACTGCTCTTTCATTAATTACCCTGATGGTATCATTCATTAAGCTGTGGGCTTTGTGGAACTTCTGCTGATGGATTTGAGGTTTACAACTGCAGCGTGAGCGATGTTCCTTTTGTCACAGCGACATTGGCGTGGCCGTGGTTATAGATTACAGGTCCATAGAAGTGTTTTTGTTTGTTGTCTCCCATCGATTTCTTTAATGCCAGAGCTGGAGACGTATTGTCTTCAGGTTGTCCGTCTGAGGACGTCCGTCTCATTAACGTGGACACGATATCTCAGCAACACCCTGATGGAACTTCTTCAAATTTGGCACAAACATTCACTACGACTCGCGGACGAACTGACTAGATATTGGGGGTCAAAGGTCAAACTTCAAGGTCACTGTGACCTCACAAAGCACGTTTTTGGCCACAACTCACAAATTCATTCGCTAATTAAGACACAATTTAACTCAAGTGTCTTATAAGGATAAAATGAAAGGATGACATTTCACATCCAAAAGGTCAAGGGTCAACTTCACTGTGACATCACAATTCATCACTGTATTGTTCTAGAGAAGGTTTTTGTCTCCGTTTCCTCGAAAGCGTCTTCTGGCCCCAGAGAGGAGGATCTCATGAGTTAGTGTTTGGTCGGAATCAAAACCTTGTGTCACTGTTCTAACTGATAAATGTATTGTCTTCATCCGGGTTGTTCTTGTGTAAATTAAAGGGCTTAATTCATCGAAAAAAGATCCAAGATCAGTCCATCAAAGAACCACGGACCGCACTGGTTTCCCCGAAAATGTGGACCAGCAGCAATCGAGAGAAAAGTGCCAGTTTCTTGGCCATTGCTCAGTTTCCGAAAATCTTGTGCTTCAAGTCAGCAACTTCATTTAATCACAAAATGGGCCTGGAGTCTGAAAACTGAATCTGAAAGGTCAAATGAAAGTACATTTTTTATAAATGAAGCCCCAGAGCAGCAGCGGCCATCTGGCTACCAAAACAGTCCACGGGCCATTGTCTGGACGAGAACCATGACTCAGCAGGAAGGAGGCGAGCAGAGGTCAGGGGAGCTCCAGGCAAGGTCACCTGCCGGACCCGATGAGCTGGCTCGACTGTCCAACACACACACACACACACACACACACACACACACACACACACACAGGTGGCTAAATGGTCCCCTGAAGCTCCTGTCGATCCATCTGTGGATTATTCTTATCATTTCCAAAAAGGTGGTGATATTGATTTTCTGGGGTTTGGCTGAGAGTGATTGTGTGTTTGACTGATGCCTATCTCAGTATGCAGCACATCACCCGTCTGTCAGTGTCAGACTGCAGAACCAGCCACTCTCCAGTAAAGTCCTGCGCCACCTTAGAAAACAAATAAATTAAAAAATCCATATTTATCATCTAACCTGATGTACCCTTGTTTTTAAATGAGCCAATTAGCAGCAATTATTTTCAAATGAACCTACATTCAGAATATTTAGAATATTTCTACAAAGGGAAACAGCCTGTAAAAAAACAACAACAATAAAAAAACATGATAACATCTGCCAAACAGATAAAAAGCACAGAGCAAGCCCACTCTAAGGGCCAGTATTTATAAGTGTATGCTTTCAGATCAGTGGCTCCACTCGTGGAAGAGAAGTCAATTTGCGCCGACCATTTGCATGAACCCCCTTGACATGCAAATGCAGGCTTTTGGCCGCTCTGATATCCACTTAACCACGATCACCTTTAAGGTAACACAGAGAACCACAGTCCAGAATTAAAGCTGTGCTGGACCATCCAATTTTTCTGCACTCCTTGCTGTGCCGAGCGACACCAGGAGAGTTTCTCTCGATGGATCGTCGATGCAACTCACAGGTGGTCACCTTATCACCTGTTCTGTAGGAGGAGGAGCTGGGAAATTTTGGTGTCCCACTGAGAGGAAGAAAGTGAAATACCTGGGGGAAATGATGACAGAGTAATGTGCACGCCAGACTTGATGCAATACATTGTACCTCTCTGAAAGCTTAGTGGATGGAGGGGGGGGGGGGTTGTTTCGTTCCCCCTACGGCCCGTACAGTTCGTCACGCTCCCTTAAGTCGCCTTCACATCGTACTGTTTGCCAATACACAGTTTCCCATTTCCCCCTTCATCCTTAAAAATTGCTGCAAATGTAATTTCCCGGCAAAAGGTGATCAACAGCCGCAGTCTGATCGCTCCGAGAAACAAACTGAGCGTGAAAGCAGCCTCAGATACTTCAGAGTTAATGTATTTTTCCATTAAGCACTTGTAAAAATTTTGTCTATCCCCTGTACTGTACTATTTTTATCGACTCAATTACATTTGTGCTGCTTCATGATGGTTCATGAACAGCCAGCACCACAAAGAGGTGTTTAACTTCTTTCCCACTCCTGGAAACTGGCAGCAGGCATCACAAACCTCTCCATACTCCACACTCCGCCTCCAACTGCTGCTTTTCTTTCTTTTTAAAATCACTGTATTTTCTGTGTTTCCCTCTGCCGCCGCCTGCATGGAGCCGACATTTCCTTCTGCTTCAGGCTTCTTGCTCGTTCTCTGATCAAAAGTCGCTTTATTTTTCTGTGCAACCACTGTGCAACGGACAGAACTGCAGTGGGAGTCCAGAGGGCTCCCGCGAATTACCTACAGTGTCCCACATGGGTTAGTTGTTACAATCACATGTTATCACTTGACAACCACCACCGCAAAATGGGTGAAATGACTGCATGACAAATGAAGCCCTGCAGCCAATCACAGCATCAGATCAGAAAAAGCTTCTACGTGCTGTTGTGGAGGGCGAAAAAACATGACGAAGGCAACATTTACCAAAGGTTTCACTTCCACGTTTGCTCTTCCTCAGTGAATGAAAATCTGTCTGGTAATGTTCCTCTCGTCCTCATCACATCCTGCACGGCAGAGTGAGACTTTAATGCATTTTCAGAGGGAGGCCTTTCCGAGTGACAGGAAGGAGGAGTCGGGGAGTTTTGCAGAAGAGCGGAGCATCAACTGACCGAGGAGGAAAGTTGCTAAAAGACTTATTTGACAGCGGCACTGCAAGACTGGAAAAGCGACAGTGAATCACGCCACACTTGTGATATTGAATATTCAACACGGACGGAGCAGACACCCCTCGCTGTATATTATTTGTTTTTAATTAGCTCCACAATTTTCTGTTTAATTTAATGTGAAATGTGCTGTGTTTATGAGACTTTTCCTCAGTATCTTCTGGGTCTGGCTCGGACTGGCGTCCTATAAACAGTGCTGCCAGACAGCCCAGACTTAAGGCCGCTGTCTGCTTTAGTGGAGAGATGTATTTGGTGCAGCAGTAAAGTATTGAACTGTGTGAAGCTGGTGTCACAGTGAGACGGGAGATGCTAGTTAACCTGCCATGATGAACTGCCTCAATACCATTTGTCCAGCAGCAGACTGTGAAGCTCCACTAGAGTTTCGCTCCTGGAGGGAGGGAGAGGGAAAAAAATAAATAAAAAAGCCTGCCTTCCAGACAGCACTAAATAGTGTAGAAGGTCAGATTTATTTCAAACATACATCACTATTACTAGCACCCAACAACAGAGTGGAGCTCAAACAACCCTCAGCCCTTCAGCGGTGAAAGGATTTTCACAAATTACAGCACATAGTTCACTGTGTTCCCAATAAATGAGTAATTTATGGACAACAGAATTAACATAATGCATTTCATTGTTTTAATGCTGCACTAGACCTTTTTGAGTTCATTAAGGAACAAAGGGAAAGGGAAACAAAATATATTAGAAAAATAGTTGCAGGGTAAGTATATGTGTATTATGCAGATTGAGGTTTTAAAGCCACCTAAAGTATATATAAAATGGTTTGAAAAAAAAAAAAGAGAAATTCAGCCAATTAGACTGATCCTGAGTCTGTATCTGAAACTGTTTAAACGTCTACAGACAAAAACAAACCAGATGAGATCAGATAAGTTTTTTCAAACATCTCATTAAATTCACTTTCTGGTGACGGTTCCTCTGAACCACCGTGACCTCAACAAGACGTACTGTTGGTCCAGCTGAACGTCATGTGACCGCGAGATGATCAGATCGAGGCGGGGGCGTGACAATCGTTTATGGATTGTTTATTTGTGTAGTTTTAATGCAACACATTTTTTACTTGAGTAGATATTCAGAAGCAAATTATTGTTTTTACTCACTTACAGTTAAATTAGTGTCAACCACAGATGCTCTTCCTCAGGTAAAAGTGAAGAAGCCAACACCTGTAACTCATAATGAAATGAAAGTCACATCATTATCTCCTGATTAGCCGAAAGAGTTCCTCTGATATAAGACACATTCTGAGTTTTCTCGACTTGCGTAATTTATCTGATTCAACACATAAATCTCAACCAACGCTATGCTAACGACCGAAAGTAATTCACCCTCGTCCCTGAGCGCGAAGAGAGAAGCTGTGTTCTGTCAGACGGAGAAGGATGATCTCACCGTGTGTAATTAAAACCTTCCCATTGTTTTGTTTCTTTGTTTGTTTCTTGTTTACTTGTTTTATTTTGTGGAGAGTATGAATTAGTTTCAAACTCGCAGTGAAAAGGCCTGTGGCAGCTCAGCCACATGAGTGATAAATGGTGATGTGATTTAAAGGGATTTCTTCTGTGCGAGCGCCCAGATGAGTGTCTGTGTAATGAAGACTTTATACTTTACACTCGGCTTTCAGAGCGATGCTGTATCACATTTTTCTCTCGGAATTGGACGACAGATCGAGGCAATTGACTGGACAATAACGCCGGAGCCCTCCAGATTGCAATCCACCACGGCGGCTGTAGAAAGCATGTTGACGCTGTTGATTGGTTTGTGCATCATCAGGGCAGTTTCACCGACTCCAGTGAGAGATAAAAGAAGAACCTAGCTGAGGCTACGTGAGCCACATCTCTTCAGAAGTACATGGCATTTGTTTTAGGAAGAGCTACAGATCCCCTGTGAGATTAGCTCTCTGGTCAACAGCCTCTAATTTATCAGTTTGTGGCGCACTTTCACATTTTGATGGTATTTTAAAGTGGAGAGGGTAAGAAGCTAATCAGTATTAGATTGAGATTGTAGTTTGTGGCGTCACGGGAATGGTTCGCCCTTCGTCTCTCTGGTTGTTGTTAGCTTGTTCGCAAGTAATGGACAGATGCAGAGGGTCCTTATGAATTATCCCTGGATGCTCACTTTAGTACTACAATCAATTTCCAGTGCAATATTTTACTGTTTCTTTATTCTTTATCTTATAATCTTATTTATCTTACCTCTTCTTCTCATTTTGAGCTGCTGAAAGTGAATTTCTCCTGTTGGGATCAATAAAGTAAACAAAGATGGCGGCACACTAAGTCACAAATACAACATAAAAGCATATTAATTATATTAATAAGTACTTTTTCCTAGAAATATCTTACTTTCTACTGTGGTGTATCTGAATAATTCACATACTGTAAATAAGTGTTTATTTCACCATTACATCTGCTCTTTAATGCAGGAGGTGAAACGCATCAACCAAGACAGAAAACAAATCTGCCTCTGTGCATTTACTCCTCCATGTCTGCTTCACATCCACAGACAATAACCCACCAGTAACAAATTAGAAAAATAAAAAAAAATAACAAAAATGTTGCAACTCAAGGGACAAATGCACATTTCCTGGGTGACAATTTGTCATTTAATTAGCGAGCGCACAATACCAGCAGGATAGTCAGCCGCCTCGGCTGTGCCATCCATCATGAAAATATGCCACGAGTATTGTATATCCATAATCATTCTGTGCAGACAGAGAATAGGAAAACAATAAGGCATCTCGCGCCCCCTCTCTCTCTCTCTCTCTCTCTCTCTCTCTCTCTCTCCACACCCAGGGCGAGGTAAAGGTTGGCTTGCTGCTTCCTGTTGCCATTTAGAGGACATCTATTATGGAGATGTCAGGGCGCCGAGGGTTGGGCTCCCACCGAGAACCTCCAGCAGGAAAGACACAAGTGAACTTTGCTGCAGCACTTCTTTCCATCTCACCTGTCAAACTCGTCCGTGCCTAATAAAGTCGAACTGACGTGAAAAACAACCTTTAATAACACGAGTGACCTTTTAGCGAGGGGGGGTGGGGGGTGGGGTGGCTGTAAGTTGTCGGCATCATAAGCTCAAATGGCTTTTCCACTTGGATTCAAAGTGGTTGTTGGTGGTAAAATGTCGGTGCAGGAAGGAAACCCTGACAGAACAACCACGTGAATTGATTGTTTTGGATTTGATTTATTTCCTGCTTTTATTTTGGAATCACTTCCCTTGTGTGTCTTGTGGTTATATTACTTCCTGTCTTTGTCCCTCCTTGTAGATTGTCTAATGTGTCTCACCTGTGTGTAATTGCCCCTGCCTCCCTTGTGTATATAAGTGTCTGTTTCCCCCTTTGTCCTTGTCAGGTCGTCTGTTGAGCTTCTGTCATGTTCCCTCGATTGTTCCTGAGTTCGGTTTTGTTTTTCCTCCCTGAGCTTTTGGACTTTTGTTGTAATTAATCCAGGGTTAAAAAAAATGCTAAAATCCCAGGTTACATCAGAGTTAGCAGGTAGGGCTAGCACGTAGCACCTTTCACAACACATGAACTTGAACTTTGACCACTAAGGACAAGACAAGCTAACAGCTGTCTACTCAGCACAGCCAAGGAGCAACATTATCGTCCCTCTGCGTTTGTGTTTCTGTCGAACCTAACGCCGATATTCACCCTCTGTTTCTTCATGAGTTCGACTCTAGCTCTGTGTGTCCTGTGTGATGCAGGGCTGGAAGCTCACTGTGGGATTTCTAAGAGTGAGTTTGCTGTAAAAACAATGAGAGAGAGCCGAGGCAGTAAATGACTCATAAGAGCCTAAAATGAGCTGAGTCGGTGGAACAATCACAAACGAGTTCCTTTCACATTAAGAAAGACTCATTGACTCTGTGTATGAATAATAGTCATTGTTATAGAACAATAACAGCAGATTTTTTAAAAACAGGGCTAAATACAAGTAGAAAAAACAACAGATGTGCATGAATGACACACACATCATCACGCTCCTTCACCTTTGTGTTTACTGACTGAGTTACTCCAGGCAGCTGTTATATCCATCTCTGGCTCTGATGAAGTGATTAGCGCCATGCTGTTAACCCCCCCCGGGAGAGAGGGAACCAACTCTGGAGAGCGCTGCAGCAGGACGGACGCCGGGACGCCGAGTAGAAAAAACTTTCAGGTCCTGCAGGAGGAAAGTGTAGAAACTAGACGTGGAGAGAAAAGAGGCGTTGTCTTTTTTTATGTCACGATTTTGTCAGTTAATTAAAACATTTTTGGTGCATGAAATTGTGTCGCCTTCATCTGCTGATGAGAGATCGTGCTTTATCTGTTCAAGGATCCCGTGTCACCGATCTGCTCCTCAGCGCGACAATGAGATATTTTCTCTGCTGCCCTCGCTTCAGGCGGCCATTTAATGCTATTAAGGCTTTGATGAAGTGATTAGCAGCGTGATGGCTGAGAGACGAAGAGAGTAAGAAGGAGATGTAGACTGTGATAAAAAAAGCGAAGGTCAAGCGAAGGCTACTGCTTCCTGCGCCGTTTGCTCAACTGGGTTTCATGTGACTTTCATTCTTTACACTCATTATCATTAGAGGCAGCAGCTGGGACGTGGCGCTGTGGTCGGACTGACGTGTTTTTTTTTATTAATGTGAGGTTTCTGTAGCATCGTAATCAAGAGGAAGAACCTGGACTGAAGCTTCTTGAAGAAACAGTAGCTGTGTTTCTGTGGCTGCTGCGGTTTGGAGGAACCCTGTGGAGTCGTCCTGTAAACAAACACGCCTCACGTTCACTTCTCTCAGCTTCTCACAAAAACACCTTCTTGTTGCCTGGAGGCGAAACAAACACGGTGAATGTATTTAAAGATAAAACATTTGTAAAGCCGAGTTTTTTCTTTTTAATATTTTATAATAAAACCTGTATTGTTTTATTTGCACAGTTGATCGCTCGCTCTTCTTCTTCTTCTTCTTCTCCCCGTGACGCATTGTGTCTGGACGCGTTGCCACCGCCAGCTGTCGGCGTGTGAAACAGCTGAAACATTTGCATTAGCTGCTTCTGCAGATTGCATCAACACCACTCAGAGACCAACCAAACTTTTATCCTTGTGTTTCCTTGCACGGTTGGACGGTGGGTCCAGGTGGTTTGATACGTTCCCAGTATTAATACAGAACCTAGACCTGCTTTATAATCACACAACACACGGACATCCACCTTTAGACTGGATGGAGCTTTAATTATTTAGTTTCAGGCACCTTTATCTTTACTTTTTGAAGTTTTTGGACCTACATCATGTTTTTACTCTGGTTTTAAGTTCTCAGGTGGATGAAAGGAGCTCTCCATTAGTCCTCTGAGTTGCAGGAGCTGGTGGAAGAGAGGCTAGCCAGGAGAAGGGCAGGACAACAGGGGCCCATCACTTACAGCTGTTGGGCGACTGTGTTAGCCTGTAAAAAAAGTTGATTTGTTGAAGGCAGCATGCGTGTCATTAGAGGGAGCTGGCCCTGAGAAATGCTTGTACAGAGGGACTTTAAATCTCCAGTAAATCTTGGTTTCTGGCAGCACCTGCCTCTGATGGAGTAAATATTAGACAGTGAATGAATCACTGTGCAGAAGGAGGAGCTCAGAGAGCCTGTGCGGCCTCGCCTGCAATCTTCCAGAACAATGGCGAGCAAATGTAAATCGCATGCAGAAGTAAACATATGACAGGACAGATAAGAGTGAAGGAGCGAGAGGAAGAGGAGGAGGAGGAGGGCTGGTGGGAAATGTCATCCCGGGGAAGGCGACGGTTCGGCTCCCCTGCTCGCTGACGTGTCACATCGAGAAGAGAGAGAGACAGCGGAGGGCGTCCCGCTGCAGGAGAGCGGCGGCTCGATCTGCAGCGGCTCAGCTGGTCTGTGGCGCTCCCCTGCAGCCTGATGGCTCGGCATGATGAGTAATAACGAGTAAAGAAACCGCCTCCCGCCCACCGGACGTGCTGCCCTCCCACCAACTCCCTTCATTTCAGCTGAGAGGAATCCATTACTGCTGCAACACATCGCAACACAAACACAACAGCATGCAAATGATTTACTGCGAGAGGGTTTATTTAGCTGAATGTTGTTCTGCCCCCAGGTTTGACATTCAGTTTAAAAAACGTTTCCCTGTAGTGAGATCGGGTGTTATTCAGCCGGCGTTTCTGTTTCCATCAGCGTTCAGGAGAACGATCATTCTGCGGAGAGCGACGAGTCAAACGCTCTTCATCTTGACGACCACTCACATTCATTCATGTTTGTGTGACAAGTTGCTGTGGAAACAACATGGCTGCCACCGGGAGGTAGAAACAGAACGGATGTGTTTCCAGTGGGACGGTAAAAAGTGATGAACATGGCTGGGGCGCACTCTGTTGTTCCATTCGTGACTTCTGAAGTTGAACACGTTGAACAACAGGAGCGTCTCAGGTTCATCAGTTATTTTTTCCTTTAAATCCAACAGTGACAGTGGAAGAGAGACAGACAGGTCAGACAGACAGACAGGTCAGAGAGACAGACAGGTGAGAGGGAGAGAGAGCGAGAGAGAGAGCGAGCGAGCGAGCGAAAGGCCTCCTGTGGTCACTGCGACTGTCCCGGAAAATTATTATCCTTTCGGACCACACCCACCTTCAAACTCGGCCTCCTCTGTGATCGCAGCGACACACCTGTAAAGTCTCATGACTCCGTCCTTGCAGGTTGTGACGTTGTCATGGAGACAAAGCCCTCAAAACCTCCTCCGTGGTAGTTCCTGCTCAGTGGGCGTCTCCAGGACGACAGACAGCAGCCGCGTCCTGCAGCTGGTAATCAGGTTACAGACAGACTGTCGCGCTCAGCAGCAAGTTCTGGACTTTCTCAACCTTCAGTGAAACAGTTGATTCTTCAGCTGCATTCGACTTGAAAATACGTTTGTTTTAGTGTCTGTGAGCGACGACAACGAACACCAGCCGCGCTGCGTTTATCTGTTTAATGGCAGCCACACACAGCACAGCCACCCCAGCAGTCAATTCACATTCCTGCACTGAGAAGAAATAAAATAAGAAGAAGCCAACAGGGGGGGGGGGTATTAAGTGCTCATGAATAACTGTCAGTGCCAACGGGCAGAGATTACCAGATAATGTTTTCATGTAGCAGCAGGGAGAAGCTGACTTTCACTGAGAGCGCGGCTCTGCCTCCACAAAGTGTCGGAGTGCTGCTGCAGCTTTGAGGCGAAATTTCACCCGGCTCTGCTGAAACACTTTTGTAGCTGTTCTACCGAGACGTGACAAGTTACCCTCCTCGGTTTTTATTTATTTCTTTATTTATTTTCTGTTTCTGCTGCGGAGGGAAAAAGAAAAAAAAAAAAGGACCAAGATGCAGCGGGAAACGTTCTCCAACACGATGATGTAATAATATTCAGTTCAAAAAATATGGAAATAAAGGAAAAACATGAAGCAGCAGTTTCCTCCGAGTATCGAACTCTCTGCAGATTCAAGCAAATCACAAAAAACATGCTTGTTCGACTATTAAACACTGAATCAGACTCTCAATCCAAACAACAACAAAACATGGCAAAGTAGCGTGGGATCATGGGAGTTGTAGTCTTGACCGCCGTTGCTGTCAGCTCCTGGTTTGGATTCCTTCGGTGTCAGTGGTTCAGCAGCTGAATTATCCTCAGAGGTCTCCTCCTCTCCGCTACAGACAGACCAGGGGATTAAAACCAGTAGAAACTCTGAATGACGCAGGACGTCTCTGAGCTGAGCTGTCTCACGTTTCCTCAGCTTGTTTCTCTGATAACTTCAGATCCAGACGTCCGACGACTAAAATTCCTTCATGAGGTTCAAATATGGAGCTGAAAACCACCAAGGTGTAAAACGGTATATTTAAAAAACAAAATTCACAGATTATAACTTTAAAGCTAAACAAAGAAATTAAACTGAGAAGCAAAAACACGGGGAAGAGGAGGAGAAGCACTGACTGACAGTCCAGTCTGTCGGAGTATTACTCTGGGATTTCTTGGCGTCTCTGGGTTTCCCGCTCACATCAGAAGCTGTTGCTCCCGTGAAGTACGAGTGTTATGCAAAAGCCGCCAGTTT
Organism: Seriola dumerili; assembly: GCF_002260705.1. NCBI lineage: Eukaryota > Metazoa > Chordata > Actinopteri > Carangiformes > Carangidae > Seriola > Seriola dumerili. The sequence continues at coordinate 333,462 of NW_019174341.1, forward strand.
GACTCGCTGCAGGAAGCGGCTGCCCTTCAGCTCAGACGCCGGTAACAACTCCAGGCGGCTGGAAATGAAGCGCTGCGATTGTAAGTGTGAAAGTTCTTTCTTGACCTTGACGTAGTTTTGCCAAAAATATAAATCTCAGAGGAGAGATCTGCCTTAATACGACACTCACATCTTCACTGGCTGCAAGAAGCTGTTCAAAGATCCTTTGAGTTAAAATGTCTTTGTTCAATACCCTTTACCTTTTTATTTGAAATCTCATAAGATCCTAAAGGTTGCATGAGAGCGGCATCAGAAAAAATCCATAAGAGACTGCAGTGCATTATGAATCCATTATAATGGTATTACCAGGCTTTTAGAAGTAAAGTACACTGTGAATAAAACATCAGGAGCGACTTCCTGCTGATGAGCTGCTGCTCTGTTGTGCAAAGGTCGCGTCTTTACATCTCTGAGCTTGAACGGAGTGAAAACGCTCTTCAGGCTGTCACCTCTCCTTCAGCTCCGTCACCCCTTCATCGTGGGGTGGTTCTTGACGGAGGAGAGTTTACCCGTCAGCTGACTTCATGTGAAGAGCAGGTCACCTCGCCGTTGAGCCTCACACGTCTCTTTATCGGTGTTATTCATGTAAGCGTTACACAAACGCATCGTTGGCACAAAGAGCCAGCGAAGCACTTAGTCAGGAAGTTTATTCGTTCGTTCGTTTGGCCAGAAAAGAAACTGAAACTGAGGAAAATGTTAATGTAACCTTAACAAAAACAAATTTAACATTTGAATTATAATAATCGCTCATTAAAATTCAAATTTTAATGAACCTTAACCCCTGCAACTGGAAATAAAACTGAGATATTAATTAGGCAAAATACGTTTACACGCTGGGATCAGCTTCGGTCCCATGTGACGTTCACATGATTTAAAATGTCATGACAGCACAGTTAACATCATGTGTGACGGAGTTCACTGATGTCTTATCAGATATTTAGGTTATCGTATACGTGTACACAAAATGATTACTGTTATTCTCAGTGTGTTTCTGAGTCGTTTTTCTAATCTGATGTTACATGTAAACGACAGGCCGTTTTATTTCAAATACACCAGAGCAGATATTCTTTCACATTCACAGTTATCGCCGCCATCAGAGAGAGAAGCAGCACGGTCGGGCCGCTGGGTAATCACACCCTCAGAGCTGCTCTCCGGGCTCCGGGGATTAACACCGACACCTCACCAGGAAGTGGAGTAGATAAAGCAGCGTGGTCCGGCTCATACGGCGGCTGCAGCTACATACAGCTGCTGCTGAGCCGTGATTGATCATGTGGGTAATAGAAATTCTGTCAGGATTTTTTATTTTTATTTTATCCATTGATTCTTTCAGGTGTGTCGCTATAATAAAGATCGACACCATCAATTAGACTCAACAGACGTGTTTTCACGTCGTCAGGTTGAAGCTGAGACACTTTACGTTGGTCTTTGCTTTAATTTGTCACTCGTCTGTTTTTGCTGCGATGTCTCGTCACCTAGATGGTTTTAGTTTAATAGATTTTAAAGAGCTCTTTTCACCCTCCTGTACCTGCCCTCTCAGTCTTTAAAGCCCCTCCCCCAGAGCTCACCACCACAGGTGACGTTTGGAACAAAGATCGACTCTTCGAGACCCTGTCAGAGCGTTTTAATTTATTCATAGCTGTTGAGATGCAGAGAATTTAAAGCAATATAACAAACAAGACATTACCAACCATAGTTTTATTTTGAGCTGTGAAATCGTACTTACCACAGTTGTATCAGGATGTAGAGGTGGACAGTCTCAGAGACCGACAGCACAAAACCTGCACAAAGAAAACCACAACACAAGGATTGGAATTACAAACCTTTAGTTGAACCAACCTTTTCAAAGATTTTCTGACCCATGGTTCTGAATAATCCCACGAATCTATCAGTTGTGGAAACGTGACAGAAGCCAATTGTAAATCGCAGAGAGAGAGAGCGAGGTCTGTCCTTGCAGCTCTCCTCCGACAGACTCACTTTGTGTGGGAAATAAAGGAGGTAGAGTGAGAGCAGCGAGCGGTGGATGAATACCACCCACTCAAAGTCATGTATCCTTGTGTGACACAAAAGACCCGAGTTACACTGTTCAGACCAAACCTCGTGCAGCTGGAGAAAACTTCACCAGGATCACCTGATGAACAAAAACCACACATCACATCATAGAATTAACCTTTCGTGCGTTCTCTTCCTTCTGCTGCATCAGTGAGTCTTTTATCTGTTAACATCTTTCATCTGCAGCGGAGCCAAAAATACCCCAAAAACTCTTCTTTTTTTTCTTTTTTTTTTCCCAATATGGCGTCCTTGCACAGTCTGTGTGTTTTTGCTGATAACACCACTGTGCTGTGTTCACCATGACTTGTGCTTTTAATCAGATGTACCTTCCAGCGAATGCGGCTCCCTCATTAGCATTCACTGCGCTCACCTCGGTGCACTGCTGGCCGCTCTCGTTCCCACTCGCAGCGCTGTCTTCTTCACTGTAGGATATGATACATAATGCATGTGCTCCAATGACTCCCTTCTCGCTCTCTCCCTCTTTTTTTTCCTATTCTATCTCCCCATCCTGTGGTCCACCGCGAATAATGGAGTAAAGGATGCAACATTAACAGAGAGAAAGAGATTCATTTCCTGCAAATCCCGCCTGCAGAACCGACCTGTGTGAGCAGCAACGTATCTGCAAAATATACACACGACCTTTTATGCACGTTTCGTTTGTGTCATCGTGACTTAATCTCAGATAACTGCAGAGGATGAAGTGATAAAACAGTGACGGGATAAACATCAGGTTTGTGCAAGATAGAGAAAATCTGGTTTTTACTGAAAAACAAACAAACAAGAGTCGAGACGGAAAAGTTTCACAGTGAGAAGCAAAAAACATGTTGCTGTTAAAGCTGCATTAAATCTGACGTCTGCTACGTTTATTAAAGGATCATTTTTTTACTTTTCTCCCTGTTTTGTCAGATCTGGTCATCAGGAGAAAATCTATCTGGAACAGAAACAAAGCTCAACGGTAAATTCGGGCAGATGCTATTTGCACCCAGGTGTTTGTAGCTAACAATGCTATTTGCACCCATGGTGGATAACCAGTGTGACATGTATAGAGCATGGCAGAGACAAGCCCCCAGGTGTCTGGAGCCAACTATTTGCACCTGAGGTGGACCGCAGTGTGGCTACTTACACCCTGGTTTAAGGCTCTCCTGGATCACCAGTCACAAGTCTTCCTAACGTATCTTCAACAATATGAAAGCGTCAGTTTTAACCCCAACAATGATCTTTTCCTGATCGTAAACAAACTGTTTTGTCAATTACTGTAATTCTAAAAATGAATATCAACGTCCGTGTTCAGTCTGTCTTCTGTTGTTTCGCTGTGAACAAGGACACTGATGAACATTTACAACATCAGTACGAACGTGGCTTTGACAGTTTGATCAGAAACAGTTGCCGACTGTTTGATTTTATTTAGTGATTGACAGCAGCTCGTGTTTTTGGATTAGTTGCCTCGCTACAGTTTATGTGTCTGCCGTCTGTCTTTCCTCTCACATTCCCTCCCGTTCTCCTCCTGCTTCAGCGCAGGACATCTTGTATGTAGCGATAATTCCCTTCAGATCGGAAAATCCATTACCGCCGTTTACCCACCCCCACCCCCCACTCCCCCACCCCCACTTTTCTCTGTCTCAGCGTTTCTCCCTGTTTTCCAGCCGTCACAGTGCTTCTCTCTAAATAAACCTCATCCATCTACTGCAACAACAAAAGCCTCCGCAGTCTTCTGAGATGGTCCACATCATGCTCCGCTGCACCTCAGCCGAAGGCCTGGAGCTTCAGGATTCAGACGCAGTTCGGCAAAAACAATTCTCAGACAGATGACGGAGAGCATGTTTTCAGGCCAAGAAAGCTCAATTCAAGGCTGTAATCTGTACAGTATAAAAACTAATGTGCCAGAGGAGGTGACAGAGGGTGACAGTACGCTTCTCATAGAAGACTTTGGATTGAAACAACACCCGAAAAACAGAAGCATTGGTAGTTTAAAGCTGGATTAATGTTATCCTGCTCATACGAGTTGTTTACAGTCACATTAAAGCACAGACAAACAACCTGTCTTATTATTTAGGTTTGAGGAACGGTCAAACCGGCGTGATTGAATATGTTTTTAGCAGAGCAGAGTGAAGCAAACGCACGTCCATGTGAGTTAAAAAGGTTTCAGCTCAACTTGAAATTCACACTTATCCCAAGGCTGCACGACTCCACTTCATAAACACTGAGACAAAAGGAAAAATGGGAGAAACAGGTTGAAAACACAAAGAACTGCAGCTCTCGGTGTCTCGTTAAAAACGCTCGTCCTGCATTCAAATTCCAGCCGAGCTAAAAAACACAAGAAGAGCAGCAGCAGAAAAATGATGAAAGTTCTTGTTCGGTTCTGTCCGTGTTATTCATCCGGTCTAAAGAGCGCAGCCCAGTGGCTTCCTGTCGAGGGTTTGTGGCACGACAACGCACAAACATTCACTTGGACTCACGGACTAACTGATTGATTGGATTTTGGTGGCTAAAGGTCAAAGATCAAGGTCATGTTTTAGACTTTATAGGACTCTGGATAAACAGGGACGTAACCTGAGATTGTGGCTCTTTCTTGGCCTCCATGAGTGTCTGACAGCGGTGTGGTGAGGCCCGGCTGCTCTGCAGGAATAATGTGTAACAGATAATTTAATAAAAAGCACATAACATAAAGTAAAAAAGTCTGTTTCATGACTTTGTGAACTCGTTGTTTACAGTTACAGTCGTACATTTCTCCTAAAACCAAACATCCACTTCCTCTGATAACTGAGGGATGATTATTCTCTAAAATAAAACTGCCTTTTATTTTTTTTAATGGCAGAGTCAGTGCAAAAAGCCACTAATGGAAGCTGCTCAGCCCACTCACCGACGCTCACTATTTGAAAATGGCTGCTGTAAAACTCATTAGCATTCATTTCATGCAGGAAGGAAAGCGAGATAAAGAGCGAGAGGGAGATTCAGATTCAGACAACTTTATTGATCCCAACAAGGGCGATTCTTCTGCAGCTTCCTCTGTCCATGCGCACGACTTCAACACACACAGGAAGGAACAAGCAACATTTTTCTCACAGTTCATGAATAAATAACCGAGTTTAAAAAGAATGTAGGAAAATGAAAAGCATTAGCGTTTAGTGGCCTGGCAGCAGAGGGAGCGGAGGACCAGGAGCTGTGGTTCGTCCTCCTCAGGGAGCCGTTACGACTCCGGCCCGGAGGCATCACAGTGAATCCACCGGACAGAAAATGGTCACACTGGCTGATAATTCTTTTTGCCTTCTGGGTCGCCTGTTCCCTCCCACAGGGAGGAACACAAGTCTCTCTGCTGGACTCCAATTACACTGCAGCAAACTTTCACAACAACATCCAGGCTTCCTCTTGTCCTTCACAGAACCATTAACCCCATTAAACCAGCAGCTGCACCAGAAAGTTAGAAGCTTTTCAATGAGTGATCAATAAGAATGACATGAACTCGTATGTCAGCTGTAGTTCTGGCTAAAATCAACTATTAATCCTTCAGTTTTTGATGCATTAAGGTCTTTGTCACTCTCTTTCTGTGATCGTGATCATTCCCACACTTTAAACAAGCATTTTAATTCCCTACATTTACCCACAGCGTCCCCAGAAACCATCCTGCGGTCGCTCTGCACCGGTACGACGGGAATAATGAGAGAACGCACTAATATCAACGTGAGGTTTCACATGCCACTGTAGAGACATGCACAGTATACACAGAGAGGCAGAGACACACACAGGCCGCCCACACACACTCACACACACACACACACACAGTCACGTGTGTGTGAGATAAGGCGCTGTGGAGTGAAGGGCTGGTCATAATTTCACTGGAGCATCTTCTGAGGTTAAAATGTCGACCACTCTGGGCGACTTCAATCTGCCACGGTGCCGCCGGAGCACAGGACGCCTCGCCTCTGCCCAATCTAATCTTCACTGTAATCCACAGCCCGACCGCTTTCCCAGCGCCGCCATCTGCACCCACCCACCCACCACGCTGGCCGTTTGGCAGCAGAGAGAGAAAAAAAAGCACAGAAGTGGTCGGAGAGGCTAGATCTTGTCACTTAGCGCCCAGTGGAGCTGTGACTTTAAATTCAAGCCGCCTGACGCTTAGATGGATTCGTCTCGCTTAACAGCAGATCTCAGTGGCGAGGGAGGAGACAGTATATAAGGGGAGGAGGGGTTAACTAACTCTGGATATTGTTTTGGGGCGGGAGCAGTAACTTCACGTTAACAAAGAGGGAACTGCTCCTACTCACATTTTCATTTGAACACATGCAAATTTCCTGCCTGGTTCAGTCTCGTCTCTGGCGGCAGCGGCGGCCATTTTCAGCTGAACCGTTTCACTACCCGCCCAGCACCAGACGGCAAGCTGACAGGTATCTCTTCAGGACATCGAGAGAGAAAACAAAAGACCAAAACAAAACATTTGATTTCTTTTAATTTACTAAGAATTTAACTTGTGAACATGAACGTGTCTTTGTAAACTCGTGGCCGAAAGTTCAAACTGGATGACTTGTTGTTTCCTACATATAAGGCACATTTCATAAAGAAGCAAAGACATACCTGATGATACCTGGATGTTAATGATGGTGCTGCAATCAACTCAAGACTTCAAGTGCTTCAGAGAGTTATCAATAAATAAACACAGTCTCACACACACACACACACACACACACATGAAGCTTCACGTGCAGGTCAGTAGAAGAGTTGGTGATTGGAAGCTTTGGAGGTGAGAGCGATATTTTCCATTTGGAAAACAGCTGAAGGTTTATCAGTGAGTACAGAGGTTTTTAAACTGATACACCTTGAAACTTTAATGGATTAGTCTCACTCATTACACTGTCTGCCTGCTCCACTCACCAAGATACATGTTTATCTTTGAGACGGAGAGAAAGGTTATCAGGCTGGGGGTAAATTATTTTACCTGTGGCTCTGCAGCTTTATGGCGATACTCAAGGTGAGGGGAAATTGAAATTTTAATGAATTAGTTCTACATGCTGCATTATGGTGGTTTATGCACATAGATGGGTGAGGCGGGGGTTATCGAGATAAGGATAAATCACATGGCGTGAAGACACTCAAGGTGAGGCCGGAGCTGTTGTCGTCTGAGGAGAAGCGCGAGACTGGAACTTTGTTTCTAAAACGTCGCACCGTTCAATCCGCTGCGAGCGCGCTCTACCGCCGAAACACGACCACGTCTGCATTCCCCCGATAGAAGTGACGGGACAGACGGGCGAAACATCGAAGGAGAAGAGAGACAGACAGAAATCAGAGCTGAGCGTTTGGTATCGGTGAGGCTGGAGCAACAGCTGTAACGTGGGAGACGATGAGACGGCTACAGGAAACACGACACGCTCTCACACCGCAACGCAGCACGCTACAGCGAAGGCAGCGACGGCTCCTCGGGGACAGGAAGTAAACAGCAGTGAGTTGTAGCTGTCAGGGAGATGAAGGTCAGCTGCACGCCGCCTTCATGTGTCCATCACTGGAAACGCACGTTTTTAACACATCAGTTAACGTCAGGCAGGAAACACTGCAGTCAATCCTCCGCTCCGCTGACCTGAGTATTCATTCCATCACAGCTGTTAACAGCTCTTGGTGAGCGCCCTGTCCGCTCCGCTCTCGGGTCACCTTACGGCGGCGGTTGTGAGGTAATAAGGTTAAATTGGTCCCTGTTGTACATGTTCTCATACGTTTACAGACAGGAAGTCGGACATGACCAGGAAGAAAACAGAAAGGAAACTAATGAGGTTTTATTTCAAACAATGAAACTCTAAATTACGACCCCGGGGAAACCAGGACGGGCGGCAACCCTCGTCTTTACACAGCCGACCTCTTTAACAGTGTCTTCAGTCAGTGTTGGTTGATGAATCTGAAGCTGCTTTAATCAGTTTTTGCCACCAAAGTTCAAAACATCAAACTACATCATCTGCCTGTTCTCACTGAAGGACAGTTGCAGCACCTCAGTGGGACTGAACCACCTGTGGTGGTCGACCAGCCGGGGTTTTATTCCCTTTTAGGGATTTTTTAATTCTATATTTTACTCCAATATTCCTGAACACAATAAAAGTATTTTAACTTTATCCCCAGCTCTGCCTGAAGCCCAGCAGCTTCCTGTTGTCTATGTGAACTTCACCAGCACCTTGCATTTCTCTGGAGCTTCACTATAACATAACATAACCGAGAGCACCCGGTGTTTCTCTCTGTATTTTCTTGGAACAGTATTTACTCTTCTTCTCTTTGAGCTCTGCTTTGGTCTCCACCGACTCCTGAACTCACCTGCTGCTTTCTAACTCAGTCTGTCAGCTGGTTGGTGCGAGGCGGGTAGTGTAACAGTGAACACATCTTCCTGCTGCTGCTTGAAATGCTCGTTTCATGAGACTGAGCACGACAGCGAATGTGTAGTAAAACCAAAACTACGAACTAAACACGGGGAATAATCTCCCAAGAGCTCCAGATGATAATTCTGTATTTTCAGCTGAACTCCTCTCACAGGACTGATATCAACAGTTTCTTTTAGCTGCTCAGGTTCTGTTGAACTGCATCACAGCTGATAATCGTTTTGTCCATATTCAGGGACACTGAGAGAAAAAAACCTGTTTAGATTTTCTGATAGCGAGAGAAAGTGTCCTCTGGGGGAGAGATTAAAAATAAATGCATGACTGGGGGGAATTTCAACAGGGGATATCATTGTACGCGGTGGTACTGCAGGTTGGTCGGACAATAAAAGCGCCGGAGCATGAAAATGTGATATCGACAAAAGCTGCTGTTGATACTGTATACACACATAATGCTGGAGTGGCTCCACACGTCAGGACAGACAACATGAGAAGCCTCCAGGATAGAAGCAGCAGCAGCAGCGTTCTTCAGGATGTGCAGACAAAATGGAAATTAATGGATGTGAATCAGGTAATGTCATAAAAATGTAAAAATATGTAGCTGAAGGTTACAGTATAATTACATAACCAGCACAGTAGCCTTTGACTCGAGGGACAGCTGCTACGGTAGATGCTGACTCACAAAGAAAAATCTCACTAAGAACTGTCTGTTTAATGGTGCAAAGTCAAGTTAAAGTTGACTTGAAAGTTATGCTTTAATTAAGATTTTATTACACTTTTTAAAAAAAAAAAAAGAAAGAAAGAAAGAAAGTGTATGCTCTTCAGAACCGGCCTCCGTCCTTCAGATGCTGATTGACATTCACCACTATAAATAAAGTCATGTCTGGATTCACCGTTTCTCAGCAGAACACATGATCACCGCTGACTCCTGATCACGTTTTGTCAAACAGGAGCCCACTTATAAAAACAAGAGGGAAAAAGAAAGACTGACTTTAATGATCTTTATCCATCATTCAGCTGCAGCTGCCGGCGGTTGGTACCATTAGTGGCCTTTTTGTTTTTTGCTATTTGTACGTTTTGCTATTGCTACATAGCTAACGTTAGCATCAGCAGCTGTTTACTTACCAGTCTTGCCCTCTGAGCAGCACTACTTCTCCAGAGCAGACTGGACGCTACGGTGACTCGGTATCGGAAAGTGACGACACAGACCGACCTGGCGGGGGGCTAGCTGGTTAGCATGCTAACTTCAGTAGAAGAAAGGAAGTGATAGAAATAGAAGCCAAAGAAGAGGGAGACACCTCTTGGCGAGTGAAAGAATGACGGTGGTGTCGGACTGTTGTGTAGAGTAGCAGGTAAATATGCACATAACTTGTTGAAGTATAGATGTGTAAACAATGTTTAGAAGGTACCTGTCAATATTTTAACAAGATGGTGTATTTTTGGTGCCATATCTTTCTGTTGTGTGGACTGTTTTTGTTGCCATATACATAAGGGAAGTAAGAAGTATGTTGTGTCGAAATATTCTTTGTGAATCTGTGTCCCGACGGCGCTGCAAGAACCGCAGTAATTGTGTCCTGAGTGGCTCTATAAACATCATCTAAGTTCAAGCCGGGGCAAGCTGATACAGAATATATAAGATGCTGTGAAAAGTGTATGTTAAGGGATTAAGACATTATGAACTTGCTGTTTCATCATCTTAAAGCTCTTCACTGCTCAAGCCTCAGATATCTTCTTTTAATCAGAGGGAGTTGAGTCATTATTTTTGCCTCAATCACATTTTTCTTGCTATTGATTTCTTTTTAAGGAAAGTAAGTTTTTTCTTTGTTTTATCTTCGGGTTTAAAAATAAAATCAGGCGCCGCAGCACAATCGTTATAATGAGCTCATATAGGAAACACAGCAGCTGGATGGAGCAGTTATGATTATGTGGTTTCATGTGAGTTCAGAACTGGAGTGTGTTTCAGTTCCCAACCACAAACAACAGAAACCTTTCTCCTCTCAACGGCTAATCCCCGGAGACGTGTTCAGCTCTCTACCTCCACTCCACCTCGTACTTTTCTCCACTCTTTTCATTCCCTCTCTGTTTGTCGCTGCAGTTACAGTGGCTTGTGATTGCCACATGCCCTCCCCTCCCTTCCTTCCTCTGGCTTCCAGTTATCACTCATTTATTCTCTAATCTCTCCATCCAGAAGCAGCCTTGGTCTGGCTCCATATGGCAGAGCGCTGAGGTGGCGGCTGGCCCTTTCTCAAAGCACAGACTCCGGCCAGGTTTCCTCACCGACATATATCCAGTGAAGAATCGGCATGCAGGAGGGCGAGCACAGAGTGAGACGTGTTAATAGATCTACGCACTACAAAGTCTTGACAGTTGAAACTTTACCACTGAAACATCCACAAGGCCCCATGATAATCGACTCACATCCAGTCCGTGTGAAATACGTACGGGCAGGACGGTCGAGTCATCGGAGGTCACGCGTGAACCCAGGGAGGGGGCGCTTGGTCGTTAATGTCGTTCCAAAGTCCAATCTGCCTCCTTGTAGATTCAGTTTCAGACGGAAACTCTTTACTTATCAAACCCATCCTCTCTCCCCCTGCTGTTCTCATCTCTGCTACATCCTGCTGACTCTGGAGATGTTCTGGGCTGAGAAATATATAGAGGAAAAATGTGTGTGTTTTGGATCCTTGTGATGTTCAGCATAAAGATAAACCTCTGGAGCCTCTTCGTCACTTAGCTAATGGCTGTAAGCCATCAAATCAATTCTGCAACTGAAGAATTTAGTTTCAAAGTTTTATTTTGACATCCACTCTGCAGTTTAGCCATTTATTGCTTTTCTATTAAACTGAGGTAATTTTTTAAAATGTTCTCATCAGTTTCTAAAGAAGAATTTGTTCACTTTAAGCTGCCTTGAGCCTCAATTGATCATCTTGAAACATGACGAATTTTGTGCAAGGTTGAAAAATCTGGTTTAGTTTTAATGAAGCTGCTGCTCCTGTTGACAGCTGTACATTTTGTTGTCACACATGAGGTTGATACTCCATGTCAAACACAGTCCGTGTTCAGCTGGGGAGAAAGTCTCTCACGACTCCAATTTATTTATTGCAGCCTTGACGATCATTGTGTCTCGGCAGGGAAACCTCAAGGAAACACACAGAGCCCAACGTTCAAAACAGGACAATAATAAACCATTTGCACACTGAGGTGAAGTTGTTTGAGATCATTGTTTTGTGTTTGATGCACCAAAACTAGTTAGAAGAGCGATGTTGAAGCCCAGAGTGAGCTGCCCCACCGTTGCCATCTTGGGAGTGTCTGACTCCACCCCTAACTCACAGTTAATCCAAAAATGGGCAAAGAGGAGGGGCCTGTGTGGAATTGAGACTTCAGTTCGCTCACCCACCTGCCACTCAAAGAGACCACGCCCCTAATTCTCCATAACTTTAAGTCTAAATAAAATATAAACAGGTGTCATGAAGGAGGAAATTAGCTCTAGAAACCAAAACAGTTTTTGTACCAGGCTGTAAACATGTTTATTTCTGCTGTAAAGTTGGACATTTTAACATGGGAGTCTATGGGGACTGACTCACTGTTGGAGCCAGACTCTAGTGGCCATTAGAGGAACTGCAGCTTCAGTGTTGATGCTTCATTTTTCAGCCTCAGATGTTGCTGTTTGGCTCCAGTCCAGGATAGATGCTATATATGGTGGCAAATGTCCAATAAGATGGAGGACCAGGGATGTAACAGGAAAAGTAATAAAGCATTTCCTTAATTTCATATTTTAATAGGCATGGAGAAGCTAAACGACTAAGCTAATCGATAAGCTAATATGAAAAGGAACTGGAGAGCGTACACGTTTTACTATGGAGAGCTACACTTTGGTTCTAGATGGTGGAATTTCAGCTCAATTTGATTATAAAGAGAAGGAGAATTTAATGCTGTAAGAACTTGAAATTGAAAATAAGTTTGATGTAAATATTGGAGAGGATGTCGCTGTTGCCGTAGCTGAATGATTGCAGCGCTTTGTCTGATGTTAAAACCTGAATCCGTGACCATATACTCTCTGTAAATCACCCTGAACGTCTTACATACACACCTTCGGCAAGGAGACACCCATACAGACACATTCATTCATTTAATCGCTGAAATAACTTGATTTTCAGACGCTCATCGAGGAAAGTATCAGGACTTTAAACACTTATGATGAAAATGATTTTTATTGCTTCAGATTTTGAAATCAATTCAGGAGGAAAATTACAGGTTGGATGGGTTTTTGAGTCATTTTGAGTCAATATGGTCTCACACACACACACACACACTCCTTCCCTAGACTACCCACCAGGCTCCATTGTGCAGTCAAATCCGTTCTAGTCAAGCATCAGCAGCCATTGTGTTTGAGTCCCATTGTCGGAGGCGATGAGTGATTAAATGAGTATTACAGCAATGAAAGGGAGAGGACCCTGGTGGCAGTAACCACTGTTGGTGTGTGATAATAATGGAGGATAATGGACAGTCCAGCTCATCCAGCCCGCTGTGTTTAGGCCTAACCGGCAGCTGTGAGGGACAAAGACCAAAAAAAACCACCGTGGAAAACCCACAGTCTTTAATAACTGCTAATGTTTGTCAGTGTTGAGCTGAGCCAAGGACGCCGAAGAGCTGCGATACAACACCAGAAATATACTAGCTTATCATTTAATAAGAATGTGCATCAGGAGTGCTGCACACAATCACACTGGGCCTCATGCTTCTCACTGTTAACCTCTCGTACCTCTTTTACTCTGTGTTAGACGAGTTCTCCAGGTCGGATTTACCAAATTCTCTTAACGGCCGGATGCTGCTTGTTTTAACTTGATCACTGCCATCTGTGCATGAGTGGATGCAGCGTTTGTGAGGTTTGATCATTAGCATAATCAACACCCCCACAGGTGCACAGCTCCATTACTGCAGTCAAAGTAACTCCTGGTCAGACATTACTCCAATACAAGTTCAGTCAAACTTGTACTTGAGTTAAAGAACTGGAGTATTTGATTTATAATAAGTAATTAGTCATTTTAACAGCAAACTCTTTCTATATTTCTAAAATGTCAAGCATGGACATAAGATAAGACTGTTGGTGCTCTGGTGAAGAATCTTATCTCTTATCTGACGCCACCATCGTTAAGACACTGACAGGTTCAAACATGACTGACAGTGGAGGATAAACTAATTCGTCTGACTAAAAGCTTCAAAGTAAGAGGACTCCATAGAAATGTAGTGGAGTCAAAGGTGCAATATCTAATAATAATACAAAGTGCAGTGAAGTAAAAGTCAGAAGTTTCCAAACAGATTGTCTTTACAAGACAAGAGGTCATACAACGTCCTCTGAGCAGCGCTACGTCTTCAGGGCAGACTGGAGGCTACAGTGAGCCAGAGCTAGCTGGTTAGCATGCTAACTTCAGTAAAAAGAAAGACGTGATAGAGAGGCGAGTCACCATTGACGTTGCTTTCCACCTCTGGAGACAGATGTTGGTGAGTAAAGGAATGAAGTTTGATGCTGAAGTCACCACAGGTAAGTAAACAGCTGTTGATGCTAATGTTAGCTATGTAGCGATAGCAAAACCTACAAATACCTTCTTCAAACAATTGGCAAATTAATTTTGACAAAAATCAAAGGAACCGCACCTGAAGAACCAACACTAGAACAAATTATCATGAAGTCAAAGTGCAGGTGCATGTGTCTACAAGTTCCTAAAAGGTTCTATAAAGGTTCTGTCGTTCCTTGAAAAGTTTAAAAAAAAAAGGCAGATACAGTCACATAAACACAAACTGTTTTTCTATCTTCTTATCAAACATTTGCAAAAACAGAAGCAAAAAGTTTCTATACATGTGAAGGTGACAGTGCACCTGTTCTCACTTTCAAACCCGAGCTCGAGGCACAGATAACCACGGTTATGAATAACTGAGGGGTTTCGCCATTAAACGCTGCACTTCAATTTAGGGGGAAACAGGCTGCTCAAGACTCAACAGTTCAGCACAGCAGAGGATTGCATCTTTGAAAATGTTACTACTTTGTGACTAAAGCATCACACTTTGAAAATCACTTCAATACCCCTGCCTCAGCGAGTTCCATTTTCATGCCAACAATCATTTTGTTGGAACAGGCGTCCCATTTTCAAACGGTGAATATCTTGCTGTGAAATGAAGCTTTTCAGAGGAAGAATTCGCTATTTGCTGTGATTACACTTGAATGTCAAACAGTTGCAGCAGCTACTGTATGATTACTGCCTCCCGATTCACAGGCTGGAGAAGAACATTTCCCCCTCAGCAGCTATTCGCACCTGGGTACCAAAATAAAAGCAAAGGAAAAAGGTGTGAAAAAAATGTCTTTTTCATGAACTCATTTAATTCATGTCGAACACACCCTGATAGTTCACGTGTCTGTTTAGTATGAAATGAGCAGTAAACACAGAACGACCCGGTTAGAAAGTCAAGAAAGTTAGAAATAAGATTTTAAAGCATCTGTTTGCTGCTTGAAGGGAAACAGCAGAGACTTTTACAATCCAGACTTTCGCTCATTTTGTCTGTTGTACTTTTTTACACATTTCTTCTTTTTCTCTTTAAAAGTTTCTCCTGCCTCTCTCAGCTCTTTGAAGTTCAAGTTCATCCATGCTTTGTATGCATGAATGGATAAAAGCCATTCATGCATATATGAGAGGGAAATTTACATAATGTGAAAAAACACAAAAAAGGACCATATTTAAAACGAATCAGTTTGAAAAGTCAGACAGAAATTCTGCTGAATTCTTTCTCATGTGATGGACTTGATGGCACCACTGCAACACACCACAAATTTGGTTCATTCCCTGCTCTCTCTCAGTCAATATGTATCTTCAGAGAGAGGGGGATTTTCTCTCTCGTCTGCCTATTTGCAGTAGGAAGAGGAAAAAGATAAGCAGCGTCCACAGTCATTTTAAAGGGGCTATTCATGAGTTTTCTCTGCTGCTGAATGTGGTTTCTCGTCGCGAGCAGGTGGTGGTGATTGTGGCTTGACTAGAGCTTCAGCCGGCATTGCGTTGAGAAGATAAGAGGTTATAAAACGTCCTCTGAGCAGCTACATATTCAGGGCCGACCGGAGGCTACAGTGAGTCGCTATCAGAAATTGAGGAGGCTAGCTGGTTAGCATGCTAACTTCAGTAGAAGAAGCAAAGACGTGATAGAGACAAGAGTTAACATTGGCGTTGCTTTTCACCTCTGGAGATGTTGGGGAGTCTGGTAAGTAAACAGCTGTTAATGCTAACGTTAGCTATGTAGCAAAAGCTAATAGCTCCTTTAAGATAAGATAAACCTTTATTGATCCCACACCGGGGGAAATTCACTTGTTACTGCAGCACAAGAAACGAGGTAGCAGAAAAAAGGAAAAAAAAGTAATAACAAAAATATGAAGTAGAAAAATAACAAATCAACCATAAATAAGAAGGTATGCACATTAAACAATTTAAACAATTGGCAAATGAATTGAAGCTTCGACAGAAATGTGAGGAACCACACCTGAAGAACCAACACTGGAACACATCTCCCTGCTGTATGTAACAGCTGTTTGGACTCTGCCTCTGTTTGTAGCCTGCAAACATCCAGAGAGGTGAGTAAACGATGAGTAATCATACAGGAGCGATGCACATATGTGTGTGTGTGTGTGTGTGTGTGTACTATCTGCAGTGAGTTACAGCATCTAGTGTTGATTAGTGAAACATCCAACAACACTGGGATCAGTATGAGCTGCTGTTTGATGGCTGCTCTTATTGTGGTTTATGTAGCTGCTGAAGCTTGTTACCTGTGTGGACTGTGGTGTCGGCGTGTTGTCTACATGACGCTGCATCAGCTGATCACACTTACAATTTTGCACCAGGACTCTTAAACTTAGCATCTCAACTTGCACTACCTTTCTTTGATGAATAAAAGATGAAGCTTTACTGTTTAACTTTGAAATATTGTGAGTGTTTTCCGCCCGTTGAGGAGACGAGCAGGTGCAGCCGAGAGGATGAAGACGTGTTCGAGTCTCATCTCCTCCTCACTCTTCATCTGCTCTCAAACGCTTTCTTCATTTCCCAGTAAACTCTCCTCTCTCTCCATCTATTCGCCCCTGTTTTTTCTCCCATCACGTCTTTCTGTCTGTGTCTCTGCAGCAGGCATAATTAATCGCCCACAGACTGCTGTTTACACAGTCTGATGGTTTGAACAGAAGGAAGTGTCTCTGAGGCAAAAATCGAACTCCCTGCCTCAGCAGAAACAGAAAAAGACTGATAAGAGGAGATGAGAGGGAAGAGTTTAACTCCTGGTGAGTCCTGGAGAGGGAAAGTTTCTTCACTGTTTTTGGAATTGTCACAGACTTTTAATGCGCATTATTTTCCATGAAATTCATGTGATTAATTAGTCGGTGTTCATGTTTTTTTATGAGACTTCATCATAAAATGTCCATTTAGGTTAAAGCTTTTGGAGTTTTTGATGGAAGAACAGATGGTTCAAGGTATTCTCCTTTACTTTTAAACAAGTTTTACTACATTTTTACTTTTACTAGATCGTTGGCAGTAGAGCGCAAGAGGAGGGGAGAGAGATAAAGAAGGAGGGGGGATAAGGTAATAAATGTCATGGTTTGCCGTGATGTGACAAATTATGTTTGAACACTTTTTGGACTCTTATGTTTGGGCATTTGTTTCTTGTGTCTTGTGGTTATTTCTCTTCCTGTCTTTGTCTCCTGTTTCCCTCTTTGTTGATTGTCTGCCCCGCCCACATGTGTTTCACCTGTGTTCAATCACCCTTGTGTGTATTTAGTCTCTGTGCTCCCCTTCGTCTTCATCAGTTCGTCTTTTACCATGTTGAACCTCTGTGTCGAGTTTCGATGTTTCCTAAAAATGCCTTTTTTAAAAACCTGTCAGTGAAGACGAAGCGTGTACCAAATTATACATTGAAGAATTATGACTAAATATTCTATAATAATATATTTGTAATATTTTAAAATGTGAAAATTACAACTATTCCTCATCCAGAGATACGTGGACATATGAAATCAACATTTTGAAGATTTACGATTCAACACATTTAAACAACAACCGACACTCTTCCTTTTAATCTCTGCTTGTGGTTTCTCTCTGCCAGGCAGCAGTTATTCTTGCATGCTTTCTTTCATGCAGTTTCCCTACTATTCAGTGGCATTAATATGCTAAGTGTTTATATGTTTGTGCTCTCTCACTGACTTGGTCTTGAAATCTCGCTGCATGAGAGGGAATTATTAATCAGACACCAGTTTCTCCGACTGCTTCCCACTGTTACACATTAACTGTTGCATCACAATGTTTGTGCAGCTTATGAGAGGAGCACGCCGTCTCCTCTGTGGATTGCTCGCACAAAACATCTTGCAGGAGGAGGCATGACCCTCTCGCCTCTTTTAAGTGCTAAAAAAAATATAAAAATATGAACAGCTTTAAGATATTTAGAAAGTACTTCCTGCATTTTCAGTCCAATTTTTTTTTTCTTTTAGTGAATAATTATTACCATGTGATGTGACATCATGTTCAAATATTTTAAATCCAGCTTGTATCCAAAAGTTGAATTTTCCTAAAAGGATCCTTTCGAAAATGACCTGTTTGATGCAGTTTAAAGCTCCTCCAGTGTAAAGGTCTGTGTCCATGTGTAGTGTGATTATAGATCAGCTCTAGCTTCTATATTAATACTGTGAAAGTATCAAAGCCTCAGTCCACAGAGAAATGCACACAGCCTGTATTCAGAAACTGAGCCTTAAAACCAGCCGTCAGGACTTCTGGAACTTTGTGATGTCACAACAAAGCAGTCACCAAGCCCCGCCCACCTGGACCCACCATGAACTCTGTTTCTCCTTCTGGTCATCGTATTTATCAAGGTGGCAATTTAAATAATATACAAGATTGTAAAAAAAAAAAAAATTAATATTACGCTACAAAACACTTCTCTCTGGTTTCTACTTGTTCATTCATATTAGTCTACAGCAACGTTGACCTTTGACCTTTGGCCACCAAAATCTAATCAATTCATCTTTGGGTCCAAGTGAATATTTCTGCCAAATTTGAAGAAGTTCGGTCGAGGTGTTACTGAGATATTGCGTCCACGAGGATGGGACGGATGGTGGCAGTGAAGGAAACACGACTCATAAAAAAAGACTTCCTTTTTATATCCCTTTGTAATTTCCTTCTGTGTTTGCAGCTTTTAAAGACAAAAGCCAGAAGACTTTTCAAATTCTTAACCAGCTGTGAAAATTACTACAAGTATTGGCTCCGACTACTGAGACTCTGATTAAATTGTCCACTTATTGACGGGATGATGATAATGACGCTCAGGGCTTTAACATTCTGATTATTGCATATGTAGTCAGGCTGTTATTTTTATTTTCCTGCCTCAGCAGCTTTGTGGCATCTGACAAAGCCCCGGCTTTAAAATCTGGAGTCGAGCATTGTTTCCATTGACATAAAACTCGATTCCACGTCTGGAGAAGCCTCGCTCCCGTGGAGCTCAGATTATTCTCATGTGGGTCGCCTTGCGCTCGTTTTAGCAGTGAAGTCACTTCACACACTCACCTGTTACTGTATGAATGAACTCTGCAGTGAGCACAGCGCTCACTTAGATGCATGAGGGACAAATCATGCACCAGCCTCTCTTTGTGACACAATCTGGCAGAAATTTGCTCATTAAAATATGAGATCAAGTAAATATTGTCTCTCCCATGATAAAAGTGTAAATCATAAGATCTCATACAGGTTTTTTCTGCTTGATGGAGCCAAATATGATTTTGTTATTATGTTAAGTAATTACACTCAGACTTTTTACCTTTTTTGTGTGTGTGTTTAATTCTGCAATAAATTATATTTATTGATCTGGTTGCCATCTTTTTGTGCGTTACATACAACCTGCCCTCTAGTGGTCAAAAATCTAACACAGCTATTAAGGAAGACTCCACAGGAACTCGATCTTTTACTCGCCACATGTAGGTGTTTGTAGGAGCTGTTTATAAGATTTGCTATTACTACAAAGCTAATGTTAGCATGAACAGCTGTTTACTTATCAGTGTTGGCAAAAGCTTCAGCTAACGTAGCATTTACAAGACAAGAGGTTATAATACGTCCTCTGAGCAGTACTACTTCTTCAGGACACTACAGTGACTCGGTATTAGAAAGTGACCAGACAGTGCAGCCAGACCGGGGCTAGGTTGGTTAGCATGCTAACTTCAGTAGAACTAACAAAGCCCTCCACCTCTGGAGACAGCTGTTTGGCTAGTAAAGGAATGAGGTTTGATGCTGAACTCAACAAAACAACGTTTCTGCTGTTAATGCTAACGTTAGCTATGTAGCAACAGCAAACATTTTCATGTAGATCCTTTTTAAATTAGTTAGAAAAAAGTTTGTAGCATGCTTCATGGAGGACGACAGCAGTTCCAATGAAAAGAAAATCCTCACAGTGACCTTAGCCACTTCTCAAATCCTGCTGCAGTTCAGTCGACCATGTTGTCTTTATAACCTGTGTGTCCTAAACATGTGTGATCACCCTTCACACCGAAGATACACTGTCCTCCGTACGTGGACACACATTACTCCTGCACTCACACCTCGTCCTGCAGTCCTGCCCTGTCTTTACAAATAACTGGTGAAATGATGAATGTTGTTGTCACTTCTCCACAGCGCTGCAGTTCTGGCAGGTGGGGGAATCAATGTGAAACCCCCCCAGAGACCCATCCCGCTCTTTATATCGCTGCCACAGCACACACACACTGACCACGGCGTGAGAATCCCAGCGACACCTCATTCATCATTCAGTCTTTCTGTGGGAAGACTTCGAAACGACGAGGGGGAGGAGTGAGTCGTGAGTTGTGATTTCTGGGCACTGACATTGAAATACCACCATTCTTAATGGTTTAGCACATTCATGATTCAGGGACATGCTAATGATAGACGAACCAGATCAAAGTTCTCGTGCCCAGGCAGTTTCTCAGACCTGGAGCAAAGCTTCACATCCCCCCTTCACACATGAGAGAGGTACCAATCTTCTCATCTAGCTCAAGAAAGAAAGACTATGAGGGAATTTCCCAAAGTGCCAATCTCTTCCTTTAAAGACCCCACACAACTACTCATTCTAATCAGGGAATATGACAGAAAACACCTGAGAGGATGGACTGTGGGTTTGTCTGGGCTTTCAATATCTGCAGACCACATCATGTGAGTTTACTGTAGCACTGTCAAAAGTTACCTTTCATCATTCATTTTGGATTAGCTGGGAGTTAGGGGCGGAGTCAGGCACTGCAAAGATGGCGACGGTGGAGCAGCTCACTCTGAGCTTCAAAGCCGCTCCTCAGGAACCTGAATTTGATTCGATTATTTAATGGAATTCAAAAGTCTCCTGTCTTTCATTTTGGAGGATCTTCTTCTCTCGGTGTCTCTTCTTCTACACAGTATGTCTCGTTCGGGCTTCCTGCCAATTCAGAAAAGAACAGAAACGGTGACGGGAGCAGACCGCTGACTCCTCCGAGGAACAAAAAGAAAACAAAAGTCCCAGGCTCACAGCACCCTCAGCTTATTGTTGCTGACACAAATCAGTGTGATTTATCTTTTATCTGAATAGTAATTTTCTGTAATATGTGAAACCAGCAGTTTTAGTTCCCACCTCTGTTCTCATTAAAGATGCTTTTCCTTTGATGGTGCTGTTTCTATTTTCCCACACTGCGAGCGAGGTGTGGTCTGGAATCTATTGACATCTGGCTCTGCAGCCTGTTTGTTTTATAATCAGGGTGAGTAGGCGGTCTGTTCTGTCTCTGACTGAACTCGTATTATCCTTCACTGACCAAATACTAAGATAACAAGACTCAGAAGGCAGAGGAGTCACCTGGCCACCGGCCCGCGCACACACACACACACACACACACACACACACACACACTCAGAATCTGGGGGGAAAAAAAGCAGAAATACAAAACACTCTCCAGCTGGAGACTCCTCGTTAAAGTTGCTCCATATATTTACACTTCCAAACGGCACTGAGAAGATATTTTGCTAGTAAATCTTAAACCTTAATGCCCGGAAATCCTGCAGTGTCTCATCAGTAAACTGCACACAACACACTTATGTTTACCAACCCGGCTGCCCTGTGCTGCTTCTCACTGAAGAGACGGGGAAGATCTTAAAAAAAGATCTGAGATGTTCTGATAAAAGATGTTTTCTGCGGCGGGGTAGCTCGCCGGCTGCTGATTGTGAGGCAGTTCAGATTTCGTTGCTGTCAGTGTGCAGAAAAGTGTTCGTAAAATACACCACAGTCACTGCTGATTTCAAATGTTTTGTCACCGGAGGTTGACGACACTGGGGCTTGTGTTGTTAAGCTCTTGTGTAGGGATGCAGGGATGTAGCGATGCAGCGAGCTAGCCCGCAGTACTTGTATCAAGTGCTACACGAAGCTACATCTATATATCATCAGTTGGTCAGGTGACAACAATTTTCATCATCTAGTAATTATTTAAGCTTTTTTTTTATCAGGGGAAAAAGACAGTAACTCCATTGTCTTTGAGATTTCTGCTGTTAATCAGACAAAACAAGCTATTTGAAGCCCTCACCTCGGGCTCTGGGAAACTATGAGGTGTTGTTGTTGAGCGACCTCTAGTGGCTGTCAGAATTATGACAGGAAAACAGGAAGTAAGTAAGGTGATGCAAGCCGTGTCCCAATTGGGGGGTCGGCATCCTTCTAAGGAGATGTTTACGGAGGATTTTCTGTTTGCGTCACCAGCTGATCCCGTCCTTACCGTTGCATCACAAACCGCTGTTCCCGTCGCCTAGCAACCTTGACAACACTCTGAAGGCCCTTGGTTTTAACAGTTGTACCGTTAGCCGTTGAACTAAGTCAACGCTGTTTCTTGTATCCACGGCCGGCCGACGACCTTAACCACATTCATCTTTGTAACCATGACGATGACTGCCCCAGATCCTTCAACCTCATGTTCATTGTCGTTGCCCTCGCTGAAGAGAAGTGCGGCCCATCCGCTGCTGGTCTCACCTCTGGGTTGTATCCCAGGGCAGGGACAAGAAACATCTGGTATTTTGATCAGTAGTCATCCTTAATGTCTTTAATAGCTTAAAGTCGTAGATGGACGGAGCAGCACTGGCATCACAAGCAGAAACGGTGAAGTTCTGATCAGGCCTTAGACTTTATAATTCACTTGCAGATTATTGTAACAGCAGAGGAGATGAATTCCTGTACATACTGGTCTCTCTTGAACATGAGATTTCTGTCTCAGTGTGAGTCACCTGAATAAATAAAGGTTTAAGAATGAGTCCTTTTTACTGCTGAGCTCAAAAGTAAAAAAGAAAAACCCTAAATCCCTTTTGCACTTTTTGCAGTTTAGATCCTGGAGGACGCATGTTCAGGCTCCGGACTCATCCTGAATATGACAGTCCCTTAATATATACATGGTCCTTCTCCCGCTCTCAGATCTGGTGTGACAAGTTGAGCATTACATGACATCCCATGAGTGTCATGGAAATGGGCCACGCTGCAAAACCAATATCAGCTCCTGCTACGAGCACATGCAGAACGCCGAGGGAAATGATGATGGGATTAACATTTAGAGAAAGTGTGTTTTAGAGACATCAGAGTGGGAGACGATTAAAGTAACACAAAAATCTACAACAAGGAGAGACGAGGGAAGGGAAATTAGAAAAGCTGTGGGCAGCAGACATTCCCAGAGAACTTATTTAAAGACAACCATCATGCGTGGAGTGATGGGAGGGAAACAAAGGCGCCTGATACAGAGGAAACAACAGACGACGGTGCGGCACAGGAAAACAAGATACAACTTTATATTTTATTAACTTTCTGTTTTTTTTTTTATCGCATTAACAACGTCGTTATTTCAAAAGTTTCCATGTTTGATCTCAAATTCATTTATTTGTTCTCCCTGCAAATGCCATTTATTTGTCAATATATGCAGGAGAATTGCAATCAGACTGAATAAGTTATCTTCAGAGAGAAGAAAGACGGCTCTTCGCATTCAAGTCCAGAGCAAGTATTTAATTATATTAATCATAATGAGACCAAACAGTGTCTTTTCATGTAAGAAGCATAAAAAATTCAGTTCACGATTGTTGTTCCCAAGGTCCAAATACACCGGAGGCTTAAACAAAAACAGGCGGGAACAGAAAGAAGGAAAAAGCAGTCAAGAAATCCTTATAATTAAAATACACATCTGAAGTGAGTTTGAAAATAAGTAAAACTAGAACCACCTCCTCGCGGTCGTATCCTTCCGCCACTCAGACTAGTTCCAGAGTCACAGAAAAATAATGAAATTTTGTCCCAATTGCTGTGAAGTCTTGAGTTTTAGCTAAAAATCGTTTTGTGAGGTCACACTGACTTTGACCTTTGACCTTTTGACCTTTTGACCACCAAATTCTAATCAGTTCATGCTTGAGTCCCATTGTCGTGGACACAATAGCTCAGTAAGGCCTTGACAGAACTGACAGAAAAATGAACTGATTACAGCTTGGTGGTTAAAGGTCAAAGGTCACAGTGATGTCATGTTCTCAGGAACGCCCAGAGGGATTTTTCATTAACCTCTGACCTCACAAAACACGTTTTTTTTAGCCATTACTCATCAATTCATACAGTAATTATGGCACAATGTAATGAAGTGATGATAGTTTATATGCAAAAGGTTAAAGGTCAGCTTCACTGTGACATCATAATGTTCTGCTGTGACTCAGGAAGGAGAGACTGTGACCATGTTTCCTGTAACTCAGCCGGTTGATGGAGGAAACAACCAGGAGGAGCTGATTCTAGTTTTATTTTATTTTACATTATTCCAAACTTTATACCATATGATCGCCCTTTAACCGTTATCACACACACACACACACACACACACACACACACACACACACACACACACACACACACACAAAACTCTATGTTATATACTGTAATAACACTCTCTCTCTCTCTCTCTCTCTCTCTCTCTCTCTGGAGGTAAAGATGAGATAAAAATACTCCGGGCTACCTGTGAATCCTGCTGTCTGATCTTCAGCAAAAAGAAAAAGGAAAAGAGCACGGCGCTAATTGACTCGCAGAGGTCACGACCCCGGCAGGATTCTATCGATCACCATGACAACTTCACTGACGAGAAGATAAGGACCTGCCACTCCACCGCTGCCTCGGCCTCACAGCTTCACTCTCTCCGCGCGTCATCAATGTATGTGTGTGTGTGCCGTCAAATTCAAACACACACCCACACACACACACACACACACTGCAGCTCACTCCCGACTCTGTCCAGCTGTAATATGTGTAATATGAATCAAGGCTGGGTAGAAACACCCCATAATGCACCTGAATTAGTCGTGTTAAAAAGTTTCTTATGTCGTTATAATCAAGATGGTTCGTCCTCTGGGAAACATGATTGAGCTCAACAGTGCATATTTTAGATTTTAGATTGTGATAAAGTTTGTGATTAAAGTTGATATTTTTTAGTCTTAAGAAATTATAATTTCTTAAGATTCCAGTGTCATGGAAACTTTCACAGCTTGAGAATTTGAAAATGTTCAACTTTGGCGCCCCCCCAGTGGTAGGATCAGATCTGACTCGCCAGTTTATTTCAGGTTTTAATAGTTTTTTACAGAGCAGCTCCTGAGATCATCATCGCCACTGTGAAGCCGGATCAGTCATAAAACACACGCTGTTTGACGATTGGATACGAAATAACAAACCCCCAGGTGAGTGTAAATGAAGGCCAGTGCCGTCACTGCCAGCTCCACACGGTTTCATCACTCAGGCAGAGACACTGGCCCTGTATTGATTCATATATATATATGTATTAAAAAAAAAGAAAAAGAGACAGAGCAGAGAGCATCAATATTATGTCTAGAAACTGCCTGGACGCAGTGATGTGCATTAAAATGTCAGCAGGGAGCCAAAGTGCATGCAGAGCACAGGGTGTTAAATCAGACAAGAAATAGCAAATGACTGTTTTGCATTTCATGTGAGCTCAATTTGTATATCAGTGTTTGTTTAAGTGTTGGCTCGTCCCACTTCCATACAGTCACTGATGATATAATGTTTCTCTGTCTGGCTCCAGGGCAATCATTTTCTGTTTTGAAGCATCGCCCTCTGGTTTCACTTTCCATTAGGAAGACAGCTCCAGAGACTGAAAACCAATACTGTTGATAATGTGTGTTGATAATGATGCACAACACAACACACAGCCTTTTCCTTCCTGTTGAAACCCATTTAGATTCTGCTTTCTATTCACGGCAGCTTTTTCTTTCTTTTTTTTAGCTGTTTACTTAAAGCTCTGCTAATTGACAATTTTCTAATAGATGATTTTTGTAATGTGAACGAGGTCACTTCACTAACGAACCTCCTCTTTTAGCTCATTGTGTGCTCTCATCTCAGCGCTCTCATCAACACCCATTTACAACAGCAGGTGGCTATTTCCAGCTTCTGATGAGCTCACTGTCCGCCACCTGCCCGGCAACAAACAGCTGACAGACAAAGCGAGAGACTAACTGGTGAAGAAAGTAGAAAATACATCAGATATACAGCCTGAAGAGAGAGACTCAAAGACTCAAAGACTCAAAGGTTTGCCAGCTCGTCAGCCATTTTTAAGGCAATAATACGATCGGGGTTGTGTCTCTGCAGCTTGTTGTGAAGTTATTCTGCCCTCTGGATCAGGCCTAATGCCCCGCCCACCACCTGGTCGACAGGTGAAAGAGCAGAGAGTATCAAGATGGTTAGAGGAGGAACCGGATCCAGACCCAGACTCAGATGAGGAGTCTGTTGAGACCAGAATCAGACACTTAGCGTAGAGGGTTAGCACAGTTAGCATCTTTTTATTTGTTCATGTTGTTTATTAGCTGACAACTGGCAGTGGCTGACACAGTGTTAGCGGTTGTGCTAATGCTAACTCTCTCTGTACTGACAAGGTTTCAGGTGTATTTAGCCCCGCCCCCCTTCCCCACAAGTTGACAGGATTGGTTCCTGAGGTTTGTGACATACGAAACCCTGAATCTGTGTTTATGAGTCATTGGTTCACTGCAGTTCCAGGTGGAAACACTCAGTCATGGTGTTGATGATTATTTCATCATCATATGTCTGTGTTATATAAAAACATATGGATAAACCACAGATTTAAAAATGCTGGACCAAATCTGACATGACTCAAAACGACTCTTTCTCTCTTTCTCACATTGAGTTCATGTGACATATTAAATATCCTTGTTTAGCATCAAGTCCAGAAATAAATGATCAATATCAGTTAATCTGAGCGTTCTATAAACTGAAACAAATACTCCAAAGCGACGTCTGAGCTTGAAGAGCAGGATTTGATCTTCTCGTCCGACTCAAAACGTTTGACTGTTCCTTTTAAATATCAGGATGATTAAACTCCTGCCTCTTGTTTCAATAAATCAACTGGAACTTCACATGATGAAATCTGGACCGATTCTCTATGTCGATAAATTCGCCAAGCTCACGCTCCAGAAGTCCGCCCGCCCGTAAACCCCAACACAGTTTACACTGAATCAAGCCATCAAGTAACAGGTAGCCCAGATGCCACCAGTAAATCTGAATTGCCACCTCGAGTGGTGACTGCTGTGTTACATGCCAAGCCGGCCATATGGAGCAGATGCTCCGATCTAATCAGGCGCTTCGACTGTGGCCTTTTTTTTTATTGCATCAATATCTAGCAGATTATATGGGCTTAATGGACAGGTGGCCACAGGGTAGAGCATGTGGGAGGTTTAAAATGCCTGAGTGAATGCTGCAGGCGTCATTTGCGACTGTACGTGATGGAGGAACAAACATCAAGTTCAAACTTAAAACTCACAGCTGTTTGAACGTGAGGCTTCGTTCATATTTTCTTTGTGTTCAGCTGATGGTTTTAATGTTTTCTGACTCATTAGATAAAGAGGTTTTCTAAGCCTTCAGATTGATCTCCTTTCCTCCGGGCTGCTGGTTGAATGCAGTTCGTCTCTTGTCAGAGCCAAAGTGCGGGAGGAGGAGACCTGATATTAAGTATACATGATCTCAAAGTTAATTATTTAAAACCAAAAAAAAAAACTTTTGAAGCAGTTGACTTTCTCAGATGTTCAACTTTTCCACAAGCATCTGAACAGAGCCCAGTTACGACACAGTATCCTTACGAATGACTGAGACTGTAAAAAAAAAAACAACTAGTATCACCACCTCGTGGTCATATCCCTCCGCCGCTCAGACTAGTTCCAGGTTACATCTCTGTCTATCCAGAGTCAGAGAAGATATGAACCAGTTGTGTGTTTGTCATAACTGCTGTGTGAAGTCTTGAGTAATGGTTAAAAAAGTCTTTTGACCTTTGTCCAAGTGAACGTATTCACCAAATATGAAGAAGAAACATGGTCAGGTTTTGTTGCTAGGCGACATCTAGCGGTCGTGGTAATGATGACAGGAGCGAAGGGAGAAAAGTGTCGGTGACGTAGTTTAAAGAGAGACTGAGTCCACGTCAGGAGGAGGTGGAGGTGGATGGATGAATGTGACACAGGAGAGCCGTGTGTTCGATTCCCACTTCAAACCAGCAGTTCATGTCGTTTCTACCGTTTCTACCCTCAAAGGGTTCGGTGGATGGTGGCACGTCCTGTACTAGACTTCATGTAAGAGAGCAGAAGTTTCCAAATGTTTTCATATCCTTGGTCAAGTGTTTGAGTTGCCCAACCTTTATGTTTCTCTGAGTTGATAGTTGAAATGTTGAGTTTGAACCATTTTCCCACCACATTCATCAAGTTTGTGGAGCTGCACCTCTCCGCCGTGCTGGTCGCTGCCTCACACGCAGGAACATACTACTTGACATGCTCTGTCTGTAACGCACTTTACATTTTACTGCAGTGCAGCTGTCCATCCTGGAGCTATCATCGATTGGTTTCATGGCAGGAGAAAACAGAGTCCTCTCCTCCTCGGCGAGGATCAAAAGGAAACATGTCGCAACATGTTCAGTCGGTTCACGCTGAGCGGAGCCTCCATTAGTGAGACTGACGTTTCACCTGCGTCTGTGTTTATAGGATCATATGGGCTTAATGGGAAAGTGAACACTGGGTACAGCATCTGGGAGTCTGGGTAATGAGGGTTCATGCACACCCACACCCACACACACACACACCGTCTTCACACACACTGTGTACAAGCCTTCAGGGATGGCTGCAGGAGTGTAATGGGATTATGAGCAGATGTTGAAGATCGTTAATGTCACATGGAAACTGGGAGGCTGACTGAAGGTCGAGAACTTAATTAAATCATATTTCCAGAAAATTTAAATTCATTTTAGAAAGAATAAATTTATACATGCGGAAAAATTCATTTTTACCATTTACATAAATACATTTGAGGCTCTTTATTTATTTATTTATTTTTTATTTATTCGCATTTTCTCCCCATTTTTCTGTCTCCATCTTTTCCTGTCAACAGAAAAACAGTCCGAGCAGCTACCACGAGACGAACCGGAGGAACTGCAGCAACTGGTATTTTGAGTTTCAAAGATTCTGGAAACTTTATAATTAACAACGACCTAGAAGATCTCTGGGCCCTGGGCCAAATGATTGGCAGGGGGCTCCTCCAATCAGCGTTCATCACCGTTATATAATAAATAATCTGACACCGACGAAAAATGTACGAAATCCAAACTTTTTAAAAAATTATTATTCCAAGTGTTCACATTAGTAGAATTTTCTAACTATGAACATAAAGAAGAATAAAAACCTAAATAAAAATATATGAATATATTATTATATATATTAAATATAAGTTATCTCAACACCTCCTCAGCCTGTTCAGAAGCTCCGCCTCTCCAAATAATCTACGTTTTTTTTATTTGGCAGTTGTAGCTCCTGGTCTACAGTAACACTTCCCTTCAGCATGCAGACACGTAACAGGTTGACGTGGGCAAAGATTAGCCACATTAACACAGCGGACTGTGTTGGAATCGCTCTCGGTGCTAATCCTGCTCTTTCTGTTCCTGCTCAGGATGCTCGGATAGAGAGAGAGAGAGAGAGAGAGAGAGAGAGAGAGAGAGCAGCTCATTGCTCCCTCGTTCTCCTCGTCCGTACCAGCCTAAATTGTGACAATTCAATCTGTTCGGCTTCGTCTTCCCACATGAATTATGGATGAACCCGGCAGCCTCTGAATATGGTGGGGATTTATGTTGATCGAGCATCCCTGCGCTTTATAACTCCTCCTGCTCGTGTCACAGGCTCAGTGTGGATTTGAAAGAGGTTGTGGAATATAAAAAAAAATTTAAAAAATCAAGGTAATTTGCAGAGCATCAAAGCAAAGCATCCAGTTAGCATGCCTTTATTCCCCTGGTGGCAGACCCAGTGATTGACTGCTGTGTGCTGAAACCCATTAGCTGCATTTACTCTGGCACTGAGTCCTTTCTGATTAACAATTAGCAAGCGTCAGTCCACTTCAGCAGACAATGCAGCGAAGGTGCAGCCGGGGTCAGGTAAATAAAGGCCGTGATTTGTGGGAAGATGTTTTTACCCATAATCTAGTTGAGTGCAATTCCAAAACATTTCCAGGTGGAGACAGAGGTTATAGTGCCACTAAAAGGGATCAAAACAACATGTAGTGTTGTTGCTCATTCAGGTTGTTTTCCATTTCCAAACCCCAGCAACCTCTTTTTCTTTTCTTTTTTTTTTTTTAAAGGTCCATATCTTACATATTTTCCGGTGTTTTATTTGAAGTGTTGATCCATATGAAGATATATTTGTGGTTTTAAGAACCAACTAGAATCGCCTCCTCGTGGTCGTTTCCTCCACCAACCAACCAAGTCACAGGAAACATGGTCGCAGTCTCTCCTTCCTGAGTCACAGTGTTGAACAATGACCAGACTTGTATTTGCAGAACATTATGATGTCACAGTGCATTTGACCTTTGACCCCTTTGGATATAGAATGTCATCACTTGATTTTATCCTTACAGACATTTGAGTTAAATTGTGTCATAATGAGTGTATGAATTTGTGAGTTATGGCCAAAAACGTTTGTGAGGTCACAGCGACCATGACCTTCGACCTTTGACCACCAAAATCTAATCAGTTCATCCTTGAGTCCCCCCTTGTCTCCCTCTGGATGAATTGACTTTCCATCCGTTGTGCCGGGTCAAAACTTCAATTGATTATTTGTGTCCAAATAACAGAAAAAAATTTACTGTAAAATGGTACAATTTATATTATATAGAATAAAATATTATAACGTAATGTTTAGATAAAGTGTCAGTTATAAGCTCTGTTAAAAAGTTTTGCTTTTAGTTGTTGTTTGAAACCAATGAGTCAGCAAGTCGGATATTTAGAAGCAAAGTGCTTCATTGTTTTTAAAATTTCTGATCTCAAAAAGTTTTTATCTCAAAATTTTTAACCTCAAAAAAATGTGGCCGTAATCTTCTTCTATAATTTTCATTCTCTAGAAAACAATGAAAATATTTATTGAGGAGTATTGTTCAGCTATAGAAGCTCTGTGTCTGGTTGTCAGACGAGACTAGTCGGGTTGATGTACAATACATATACAACACCACTTCAGTATCAGCTTCCTGTTCACATCCCTTTGTCCCATAATGCAGCTGTGCATGTGCACGATGTGAATCTGTGTTCTAGATGTTGTGTTCAGGTTTGTCTCCCTCCACAGTCTCTTGCTTTTCTGATGTTCAAAAATGCTCCCAGATTTTCTTTCTTTTTTTTTTCTTCTTCTACACGTTTTCATTTCTGCACGATGCATTTGAAGCCTTCTGTTGTGTCAGCCACACTCCTCCTCTGTCTTGACTCGCATTGATTTTTGTCAAGCACTCTTCAAATCCATAACTCTGCAGGCTGCATGCAGAGACATACTATAGAGGCAGCGGTGGTGCGGCGCTCGCAGGCAGCAGGTATAATACTGATGCAACAGACACAGAAGAAAAGAAAGTCAGCAGGCATAGGCCAAGGCATCACAATAAAAAACTGAAAAGATTTTCTTCTCCCTTCGCCTTGTTTTGTGCTGTTTTTCTTCAGTAAACCAATGTTAAAATTGCCATTTATTTCCTGGATATCAACAAAGAAAAATATTAAAGGTCCCATATTTGACACTTTTCCTGTGTTTTATATGAAGTGTTGATCCATAATAAGATATAGCGCCAAATTATAACAAACATTTTCTCAAGGCACTTTACAAAGTAAGGTCAAGACCTTACAATATTATGGAGAGAAACCAATCAGTTTCCACAGTGAGCAGAACATGGCGACAGTGGGGAGGGAAAACTCCTCTATTTTTTTTATTTTTTAAAGGTCCATATTTTCCTCTTCCTATGTGTTTGATTTTGAAGTGTTGATCCATAAGAAGATATAGCCTATTTGTTGTTTTATTTATGGCTTTGTGGCTTCCCTCTGGAGCTCTAGTAACAACAGGTCGCTGAGCCAATAAGAAGAGAGGAGGCTCTGAGCCTCTCTTCTGATTGGCTGACTGTTTTCTGACTGATCCAATAAAATATAGCAGATTTCAGGTAAAAACACTCAGAGAAACCAAATCCTGCAAGGTTTGGATGGTGGGTCCAGGTGGGCGGGGCTTGGTGACTGCTTTGTTGTGACATCACAAAGTTCCAGAAGTCCTGACGGCTGGTTTTAAGGCTCAGTTTCTGAATACAGGCTGTGTGCATTTCTCTGTGGACTGAGGCTTTGATACTTTCACAGTATCAATATAGAAGCTAGACCTACTTTATAATCAAACAACACATGGACACAGACCTTTAGAGGAGCTTTAATAGATGATCATGATCCGAGGATCACGCTCACAGGATAGGCTGTAAATATCCCAGAGACGGGCGTCCAGATGGTTTATGAACCAGACAACAGCTGAGAGTTTCTTTTTTTTTTTTTTTTATTGTTTGGCCAACTCATAGATCCAGTGCTTATTAGCTGCAGCTGAGTAAATTTGAAGGCAATGGTTGTCGTCATAGCCGACAATATCAACAGTTTCACCTTGCTCAGATTCTTAATGGACTGTTCTCTGTGGAAATGAGAATTACAGTTTTTGATGGAAAAGAAAAACAAAAAACTTTCCTCCACCAACAATTTTGAAATGCACGAACACATCCCTGCAGCCAGTCTACAAAATACTCAGGCTTTGTTCTGTGCTTACAAAGTAGGTGTGGTGGCTCCCTGGATTTCCAGGATTTCCATCAGAGACACAGCTAAGCTTCATTTCCTCCACCGCTGGCTCGGCCTCAGCTGTGGCGAAGGAGCTGCAGGAGGAACCTGATCAAGCCGCTGGTTGTTATTTGAGCGATACAACAGCTTTACTTTCCATGACGTTTCCAACGTGTCGATTTTATTTTGAATGGGTGAAATACTCCTGTAGTTTTCTCTCATTGCGAAGTTGGACTGAAACGTTGTGTATAAAAACAATTTTTTTATTTCACTCTTTCACCAAGGCAACATTCATTTAGAGGGATTTCTCTGCAGCATGTTTAGTGTAGCATAAAACCAAAGGCCTTTTGTCACCAACCAGATAAGGTGACAAAAGCAGGAAATGAGCTCAACAACCCCAGCGCTGCACCGTTTAATAGATTTTGAATGGGACAGCCGAACGGAGGGTTTATCCACGTGACACCTCTGAATGCAGAAGTCACCACGGTTTACTCCCTGCTGAGTGGCAAACACAAAACAGCCGCCGTCTGCCATTGTGCATCGAGTGCTGCTAAAATGGTAAAGAGCTATTGTGCAATTGACTGCACAAAACAGATTCAGAAAAGATTCAGGCAGCAAAAGACTGAAGAGGGGAGAAGACACAGAGTGACAGTTTTCAATGGGGGGTGAATAACATTAAAAAAAAAAAAAACATGCAAGTTTCTCTTCTCTGAACAAAACCTGGAATAAAATCTAACAATGAAACTTAGTTCAGCCAATCCACTCAAGGAGGAAGCTGTTTCTCTTCCTCACACTTTCTTGATCAGGTGTGAGGTGTTCAGGGTCCGTGTGAGGTGTCATGTCTCTAAGATTTGGATCGAGCAGGTGTCCACATGCAGACAGGCTTTATCAGTCTATTACTACATCCTAGCTTTATATATAGTGTACACAGGCTACAAATTGAGTGATAAAATTAAAGGAAACACCAACATAACGTGAGGTGTTAAGGTGCTGAATGACCCCTCCCACTCCCCAAGACTGTGCCTGTATTCATTGATTCACTCATTGAACACTGTGGCATTAAATGTTTACAAGTAATGGAATCTGGCCTTAAGTTTTCAGACACTGAATAGAAAGTGTGTTATATTGACAGAATTAGCGTTAAAGCAGGTTTGGCAGTTTAACAGGGAAGTCAAAACTTTTTGCTTTTGTTTTTCATGATAATCTCCTGAAGGGAGAATTAATGTCAGTTTGTAATAATTAAAAAAGTGTCCTTAAGTGATTCAAAACAATTAAAACAAAGTGTTTTTCTATTTTGCTTCCTGGCATGTTAACCTTAATTTATTTGTCACTGTTTCAGGATGGATTTACAACATAAACAGGTGGTTGTGAGCCCAGCAAACTGCGTGTGTCTTGTTTCCGAGGCGCACTTGAAGGCAGCATGAGTGGTAAATCTTGTCAGGGTGATTCAGTCGCAGCTATTTTCCCCACTTTTGTCCTCTGTAATCTACTGTCTGTTTTCACCCGGGGGGTAAACTCAATAGTTATATCCTCATTCAAAAACACCCTTTAAACAAATAAATAAAAATAAAAGTCACCCCCACCTCCTCCCACCCCCTCCCTCCCT
>NW_019174341.1:367681-386226 GCF_002260705.1 Seriola dumerili
ACAACTGGCAGGGTGAGAATCGTAGGTAATGACATTATGGACATGCTCACCGTCGACTCCACGTTTTCAGCTCCAGCTTAGAATAGTTTTGCCGTGTGCTCTTTGTGTCGGTAAGGAAAGCAGGGACCACAAATTAGTACTATTTCAGTTTCCCAAGGTTCTTTCTGGTTACATTCTACTTTCGATACATAATAAGTTGTGTCACTAAACAATGACCAATTGTAGCGCAGGATCAAAATATTTGCTGCAACAGGTAAAACCAATGATTTCAGGAGGTTTTTAAATTCCATCGACAGGTGGGAAGCGAGGGATAACAGCTGGGGAGCATGGGTTGGGAGCATATTATAAATCTGCACCTTATGCTATAGATTTCGGTATGTCTATATTTTTTGATGACTCTTATTTGCACAAAGGGTCTGCGTAATTAGTTCCCTTTTTCCACTTTAGTGGTTGTTTGAAAAGTTTTTGAAGATGGTGGTAGACATTCAAATAAGGAAGAATATAGGCCTACTTGTTGTTTACTGAGTTTTATGGCTTGGTGGGGATGTCCCTTCGTGGAGCTCAAGATTGAGTTACAACAACAATGGATATTAGGGATAGGAGCGAAAGTGGCATTGTGCCACCAAAAATATAGTAGTTAGATGGGAGGCTCTGTAGTCCTCTTCTATCAGAGGCTCTTGGGAGAGTCTCGTCGCGTGATATTTCGTGGAGACAGGCACCAGCTTTAAAAACAATTACGGCAGATTTTAAGTCACTCTCAGGTTAGGACAAACGCATACTCTCAGGGGTGGAAACCTCCTAAATGCAGTACAAGGTCTGGGAATGGGGTGTGGAACCATTCCATGTGAATGGCCTGAGTAGGGGCTGGGTGACTTGGATTTGGTGGTTGTGAACATTCAAACAAAGGTGGTAACATAGGTATCCCTACGTATCTGGCCTGGCTGCTATAGGGCATCAGTCGGAAATTACATAAAAGGCTGATGTGCATATATCTCTGTGACGATCGCATTTCTACCGGCTTTGAAGTACTATTTTCACGTATATAATTAGGCTGTGATAGCCTAGACCCTGGATCTCTATTATCCCTGGACATTAGTGTTACATATGCCATGGACACGGACCGTATTTTTAGATGAGAAAAAGGCACTTATAATTAGTATTGAATCATACATCGATTCAGTAAGGATCAACTTCACAGGATTAGGTCTGTAATTATCCACAGGCGACTGGGGTACGTCCATGAGTTGTATGATCGAGAGAGAACAAGCTGAGAGTCTTCTTCTTTTTTTTTTTTATATCATTTGTTTGGCTGCCGACTGCATAGAATCAGTAGTTTATTAGCTGCAGGCCTGGTAATTTTGAAGGCAATGCGTTTTGGTCATAGGCTGACATATAACAGTTTCACCTTGCTCTAGATTCTTTCAATGAGATCTGTTCGCTGTGGAAATGAGAATTACGTCTTCTGATGGAAAGAGGATAAACAGAGAAAACTTTCCCTTCCAACTCTCATCAATTTTTTGAAATTAGCCACGAACGACATGCCATGCCAGCCAAGTTCTACAATATATCAGTGTCTTTGTTCTGTGCGTTAACAGAGTAGGGGTGATGGTGTGCTCCTGGGTAGTGTGTCCACCCGGATATGTCCTATCAGAGACATCAGCATAAGCTCATATTCCTCCACCGCGTGGGCCTTCGCGCTCAGGCTGCTGGGCTAAGGAGCTGCGAGGGAGAACCTGATCAAGCATGCTGGTATTGTTTATTTGAAGCGATACAAACAGCTTATCACTTTCCATGACGTTTCGAACTGTGTGCGAATTGAATTTGAATGGGGTGAAATTCACTCCTGTAGTTTCTACTCATGCGAAACGATTGGAGTGAAACGTGTGACTAGGTATTAAAAAGACATTTGTTTTGTCTACATCTTCACTATCTTTCACAAGGCAACAGATTCATTTTAGAGTGGATTTTTTCTGCGTCATGCTGTGGTTAGTGTTAGCATATGAAACCAAAGGGCCTCATTTGTCACCAACACAGATAAAGGTGACTAAAAAGACAGGAAATGAGCTCAAATCCCAAGCTGAAAGCCCGTTTAAAGTAGATGTATTTGAATGGGACAGTCACGAATACAGGAGGGTTTCATCCACAGAGACCACACCGTTTGAAATGGCAGGAAGTCGAACCTCAACAGCGGTGTATGAGCTCCCTACTAGAGTGGACAAAACACAAAGACTAGCACGCCGTATCTGCGCATGGGCATCGAGGGTGGCTGCTTAAAGTTGATGGATCCAAAGAAGCCTAGATGGAGGCATTGACTGCACAAAACAGATTCAGCAAAAGATTCAGAGCATGGCAAAAAGAACTGAAGGAGTGGGAGAAAGACGACAGTGAGTAGTGGACAGTTTTTCAAAATGGGAATTTGCAATGGATAAGCATTAAGAGAAAACCAAAAGACATGCAAGTTTCTTTCTTGAACAAAACTGGAAGAAATCTAAACAGTTATGAAACTTTGGTAGTTCAGAATTCCAATATCCACGCCAAAAGGAGAAACGCTGATTCTCTCTCACTACTTCGATAGTATTACGAGGTGTGGAGGTGTGAGGGTTCTCGTGTAGTAAGGGGGATCATTGTAAAGATTTGCGTATCGAGCAGTAATATGTTGTCACATGCACATGACAGGGTTATCAGTACTATTACTACATCCACTAGGGGATTTATGATACTAATGTATCACATGTACAATCTGAGTGATAATAACATTTAAATGGAACACTCAAGCATTAAGGTGAGGGTGCTAAGAGGCTGGAGAATGCCCCTATGCCCACTCCCCAAGACTGTGACCTGTATTCATTGATTACAGCTCATGAACGCTGAGTGGGCAATTAATGTTTAACAATGTATGGCAGAAATCTGGCCTAAGATTTTCGAGATCACTGAGATAGAGTGTGTTATAATTGGACAAGATACGCGGTAAAGGAGGTGTCAGTTAACAGGAGAAGTCAAAATTTTTTGCTTTTTGAGTTTCTTTTCCTGATACATCTCCTGAAGGGAGAAATTAGATGTAAGTATTGTAAAATTAAAAAGAGTGTCCTTAAAGAGAATTCAAAAACAATTTAAACACAAAGTGTTTTTTCTATTTGCTTCTGGCATGTTAACCGTTAATTGTTGATTTGTCGCACTGTTTCAGGATGGATGTGTTTACAACATACTAACAGGAGGTGTGTGAAGCACAGCAAAGCTTTGCAGTGTGTCTTGTTTCCGGAGCTATGGTAAAGCGCAGGTATGAGTGGGTGATAATCTTAGTGACGGCGTGACTACAGATCGTCAGCTATGTTTCTTGCACCACGGGTTTTGGTCCTCTGTAATCTCTGTCTTGTTTTCACCCCGGGTAACTCATATAGTTATATCTCATGACTCTAAATAAACACCCTCTAACAACGAAATGTAAATAAAAAATAAAAGTACTCCCACCTTCCGTCCCTCCCCCCCTTCCTCTCCTCCCTCCCCGTCTCCTCCCTCCTCCTCCTCCTCGGCTCCAGCCGAGCGCCAGTGGATCGCTCCCCTAGACGGTCGGAGCTCGCAGCCGCGAGGCTCTCGTACATACAGAGCCACAGGTGTCGTGCCCCAGTCACAGTGAGCAAAGAGTTGTCTACGCATGGCACAGAGCGAGGTCACAGGGCTCGGCCACACGTTTTCCACTCCCACCGGGCCGCTGCTAGCTCTCTCACACGCCGCTGTTCTTTCCCGGGGAGAGAGAGGCGAAAGAGAAGAGGCTGCTGCAAGTTCGCACGGGGCTGCTCACTCAGCGCGCTCCTTTTCCCGAACGTCGGGCTGTGGTCTTTGTACAGCTGGGACCGAGTGTGTTCGAGCAACTCTCGATCCAGTGTGGCACGGTCCGGGGCGGCGGCCGTCCCCATCCTTACAGGTAAGTGGAAACAATGCATAGGCGCAAGGCGGAGGCTCATTGCTGGCGGTATGGCTGTGGAGTGTCGTGAGGGCGGTCTGTGTCCCCCCCTCCGCCTGCGCCCCTCCGCGGGTTGTTAACAGCTGTGTATTACGCAGGTGAACGGTGTTACCGCACCTTCCCAGAATACTTCCAATATGTTAGTTTGGTCTGCTGCAGAAAATAGAGATTCAGCGCTGAAACGCTGCGCGTTCCCCACGCTGGGTCTCTGAGCTTGCCGTCTCAAACGGCTTCACCCCCCTCCCCCTCCTTCTCTCAATACCATCAACCTTGACAGATTTCTCCATCGGTGTGGTGTTGCATTTATGTACTTATGTATCGTACATGTATAAAGTGTGTGTGGTGAGTGATTTACAAGATCGGGACGCCTCTTTCACTGGACCGCGTGTCAGCTGGCAGGTCATAGTTACGGCGGCAGGATGAGCGGGGAGCACGTAGTAGCGTTAACCCTGAGCTAGGCTTCGCAGCGAAGTCTGCAAGTTAACGGGGCGAGTTCAGCTCGACATGTTTCAAGTTTGTTTTTCGTCTAGTGATGTGCGCAGAAGGCGTTCACAAACGGTGGAGAGTGCAAGAGGTCAGAAGGAGTCCCGGGGTTGTGTGTGTCCATGTCAGCTTTCATTAGACCCACCCACAGAAAACAAAGGAAAATTCATCATACAACTTGCCTTTCACACTCCTCACTGGAGAGTTATGTGCGCTAAAGTCAGCATGAGTCGAAGCTTGAAATTGTGTTTCCAACACAAGCATTGTTTAGAGTTCACTCTTTGGCCAATATAAAATTATTTCGAGTTTAAGATAGATAAAGTCGGAAATGTAAGCTTGCTCTGTTTTCTCGTATATTTCTTTATTTGTGTTTTTGTTTAGTTTCCCATTGGTTGCATTTGAGTCGTATTTAGCATAAGGCAATGTGAAGAAGGATTATTGATTGTTAATTAATGCGGTGTCTTTGGCGTGCAGTATCACTCGGTGAGGTCCAAGTAACAGCTCAGTAACACAAAGGACCTCAATTGTGTACTGTTCAAAGGTTTATAATTGATCACATGGGAAAAAAAACACACGATAAAAATCGGACCAGCAAATTCTCGAACATTTGATAAGAGCAGCGAACGCAGAAGTTCCTCCTTTGATAAAATACTTGATTGTTGTATTTCCAACTTTGGGATGAATTGTTGGGGGATAAGCAGAGGTTTTGAGAGACACAATCAAGAATTTTTATGAATGTAGAATTCTGGGATCTTCCTTTAAAGGAATGTTATAAGACTTGTGATAATTGATACCTGGAAAGCAACTGATTTACCCTTTATATGGGATGTTAAACCCTTCACTCGTTTCAGCATGATAAACAGATCACATTAACTCCGACGTGTATTATCTTATCTATAATGTGGACTTGTCATGCATAAACAAACAGACGGATTAGGAATATTCTGCCAACTTGATGTTTGACCTCTGATAGATTCTGAACGCCACCTTCTGTGACAGCACATGTTAAAGCCATTAGCATCCATAGGAACATAGAGCTTGTTTAGTTTTTTTTTGTTTTTTTTTACTAGGAGTTGGGAGTTGTCACTATGCCCAGTTTGAACAAGTGGCCATAAAGTTTCTGGTCCTCACGTTACGGCGCTAACATAGAGTTCCGGCAGGGGGTGCAACAGCTTTATAAGTTATCGCTGGTTATTAGGTGTGGCAGTTGCAGAGAGAGGGATTGAGGATTCGTGAATGGGGGAGAAACAGGATATTACCTCCGCAGCTCGGGCTGTAAGACTAGTGCGACGTGTATAAATCTGGCTGTATCCAGGCGCTGCTCACGCGCACGCGACCGCGTTGATGGCTAGTTTCAAGCAGATGCTAGTGTAGGCTTTCATTTACCCAGTATCAGATGTTATGTCATCACGTCCTGAATCAGGATGGCATTGCGCGTATTAGACGACGTCCCAGGTCCTGGGAGAGTTGTCAAGGAATTTAAGGTTGCTCTTACAACAGGAAGTATAAATATGTGCATTTGTGGACTGTGCACTGCATGAGACAGAATATATTACCTCGATAATCATAGAGACATCTGAAAAGGATTTTTGGGAATAACTTCACAAGATGGTGCCTAATCTGTTTATTTTACGATGAGGAATGATCAGGGGCTGTGGATCTCTCAGCTCGCGCAGAGGAGAAACTGACGAGTGAAGTCATAGAAGCTACACTAAGCTCGCGCCAAATAATGATGACGGATGCATCACAAGCTTTATGCTGGTTGGCAGCAGATCATTGATAAATAATCATAAGAATTCAACAGAGCTCTGATTCAAGCGCGCAAAAACGGATGTGCCAGTAGTGTGAGACAGATAGTTGGCTCTGTCGATCATTGAGAGAAGATAGTTGGAATATCTGGCTGAGAATGGAGGCGTTGTTTTACTTGGACGAGAGAACAGATGAGAGAGTGATTGAGCTTGGTTGGTAAGGTCAGGAGTGGGATTTTGAGATAGTCGTGTGAATGTTTGTGATTGCTCGCTCGCGCTCTCTTACGCGGTGAGAGGACTAGGGATCAAGTCAAGAAAGGATGTGATTGAGCATACTACGTCTAATTGTATATGTGGTATGTGTCGGACTGATGTGAGAAAAGCTACATTGATGCGTTAGATGTATCTTCAATGCAGTGAATTAAACTAGAATAATGTATCAAATGGCTCCCAGAAACAATTTAATTTACGATCTCCTCTCTAATTGTTGGTGGTACACACTACCATAATGCCACGATCAAAAAGGTCACAGTGTTGTCTCTCCCTTGTCGTGTTCGCTACTCAGCGGCTGAAGCTCCTAATTTGCAGGCTGGATCGTCGGCGACGATCACACGCGACTGTCTGCCAACACGATAGCCCATCGCGAAGGATTTCTTCCTGCTGCTCTCTGCTTCGACATCATTTCCTCTCCAAGGCGGTCCTCTTTTCTGCTCTCGACCAATTTCGCTTTGATATTTTCAAATGACGAGAAATTGCGACTCGCGCAGTGATGAGGGAACATAAATCACAAGAACCAGGAGAGGGAGAAAATCGTGTTTTACATTTAAGCAAACTTGATAAAAGCTGTCGAACCAACCAGAGGGGTTTGGTCAGTCCCAGACAGGGACTGATTTGAGAAAAAAAATAGAAGAATGATGCGCCCAGATTCTGCCAATAATGTAGAAGCTTTTGAAAAGGCAAACAGAACATTTTGAAGTATATTAAGAGGCCTCAGATCCCTCAGCCAAACAAAGGTAGGCAGGTTATTTATACTCACAAAACGCCTAGCTGTAAATACACGAGCCGTGACGAACTGGAACATGCGGACCTGATTCTCTCCTGCACATCAGCTGTTATTAACTTTTTCTGCTTGTCATCGCACCTGAGCGGAGAACGACAGAGTGTGGTGACAAGCTGTATTCAGATAAGTGGGCGTGTTTGCCTGCGAAGGTTAATGTTATCAAGGTACCGGGCTGTGGCAACTGGCATGAAGTTGACGAGGCCAGGAGGTGGAACAAGGAGCTCACAGCTCCATGGCACAGTGTAGGTCAGATGGATATTACTGACCATTACGAAGTGAAATGTTGTTTCTGTCAAATTCGAGGATTTATGTATAGCTCTCATAGCGTATGGATCCTCCTTGCAGTCTCCACTAGCCAAGGGCTAAGCTACTATCTTTCTCCTCACTGAACAATTACAATCATAATGTGTCAAAACAATCAAAGAAAATAAGAAAATACGTGGACTACAAAGGCTAGTAAAACACTAATAACATACATGAACGAAATGCAGTGACAGTCTCCCCACACGCGTGTAAGGCACCTGCGCAGTGAAACATCTGAGCACTACAGAACGAGACTAAGTCAGTATAGAGACACAGAGGCAGGGCTTAATGACAGGTGACCGGGCGCGCGTGGTGCGACTGACAGGAATTTAGAGGAGTTGTGGAAAAAGACACAATGAGGACAAGTGTTCGATCTACATGAGCATCGAGAGATGAGACCTGACAGATCTGGAGTTTTATCCGGTCTGCACAGCGGGACATAGCAGCCTCAGTGGAAAGGAGCCAATCGGCTTTTATTAGCAGGTTTACCAACATGTTTAGAAAATGAAAAGAAAAAACCCTGCTTTATAGCTGCTTGAATTTCGTTTTTCGGACAACTTATGACATTGCGCACTGCGCTGACGGTTTTAAACTGACCTGTTCAAACATGACATCGAGTGTAGCGAGTTGGATGGTGATTCGGGTTTTTGCTCCTGTGGATGAACACACTGTTGAGTCTAAATCACATTTATTTTCAAAATAAAAGCAAATGCAGTTCCCCTGTTTAAAGTATGATCTATTGAAATGTGGACGTGAGAGTCACAAGGTAAACAAATTTTGTCCTTTTTTTAGTGTAGTGGAGTGAAAGAATACATGTAACTAAGCTACTTGAGGGTAAAGTAGAGACTTTGCCAGACAATTTGCAGGAGCAATGCACTTTGCTAATGAGCTAAAGCACAGTGTTACTTTCATCTGTCGAAGCGCTCGTTGACCTCTTGCATGTGCTAATGCTTAACACTCTGTGTCAGCTACACAGCAGCTATGAAGTGGTGAGGATGCCGCGGGATGAGTGTTTTACAAATCACCATGCTCGTAGCAAACCATGGTGAGCTGCTTCGGGAGCCTCCCCGCGTGACATGACAGATAAGGTAATTGCACATCTTCCATGTCTCTTATTAAGAGATCCTGTTGGAAGCAGAGGTGCTCAGCTGTCCTCCTGTCTGCTCGCAGCAGCTCAGGTTAAGGGAGATTAGAGGAGATGAGAGCGGCAGGTAAAAATAAAAGAAAAAAATAAAAAAGCGGCTGCAAGAGTTGGACCGTTGTTAAGTTTAGATTGTTCCCTTAAAATAAAAACAAAAAACACCCATTAAGTCCTCTCTTCAGCTTCCTTACATGTCACTGAAGTATTGTAAATGTCTTCCACCCTATATCTTGGTCTTATACCTTAAGGTAATACTCGCTGATTATTTCTTTCTCTCTATACTGGTCTTGTGGTAAATAGAATAAAATCACATAGGATGTTAACGTCGGTGGGAGGTGACACGCATATTATTTTCATCGGAAGCGGCTAGGGGTGCTTTACACTCGAGACTAATAAGGTGTTATTGGGCCTGCCGCGTATGAGGTGGTTTGTCAGCGAGATCGTGTTCATATATGCTGGTTCTTCATCTTTGATCTCCTTTAACCTATTTGGGACCAAAGTTTTTTCCACCAGTTATAAGGTGGTATTGTTGAATGTGGGGACAGCCCGTCAGATTTTGTTTGTCACTCAGGACTCTGTTCGAGAAGATGAGGCGGTGATTTCTGTTTGGCGTTGCTTGAGCGAGTGTTTTGGTTGTGAAGATGTGTTGTATAATTTGGTATTCGTGAAGTCTTCTGCTGTTGACCGCCAGTTAGCTGTGGCAGAGCAGACCATGTTCAGCATAAGTTCTGCAGGATTTTTGGGTGGTTTCTTCCCGGCGACAGCTCTCAGATTTGATGATGACAGAGCTATAATGCGGCGTTGCACAATGTCACTGGAGGATAGTGGAATAACTGTTGTTTGCCCTTAACAAGACGTTTTTGCAAAAGTTGGTCTGATCTTCCACGTGCGAACTTCTAACTTTGGTTTTCGTATTCGGTGAGCGGAGCCAACTGCCCTCCAGGAACTGTACTTCAGGACTTCCTGATAAGCATGCTTGCTTTGTCGAGGCACTTGAAATTTCGCCTTTTTGGGTGTGAAGCACTTTTGATGAACCGGCATGAATTTTGATTGCTCAGGTCCGAGCTGCGAAATTGAATCAATAATTAACCTTTCAGTCACAACTTAGCAGAGTGTGAGAGGATGACGTGCTTGTTCTCAATCTCTGCCTGGCAAAACTCTGAGCAAATAAATAAAACATTTAAACAATGTATATCAAGAAAGCAGGTGTCATTGGTGGTATACGATCTACTTGGAGCAGGTAAGTGGTCTTTGTTGAACTCTAAAAAGGCTAATTATACAAACTAATAATCGAAAGGTTAATATTGTCAGGAGCTCTGTACTTATCAATTGGTATGATGCCCACTCAGCTGACCAGATCTAGTATGTCGCTTCAATGTGGAAACATAGCTTCAGACCACATGTTCCATAATCTCACATATGTTTTCATGTATTTCCCAGGTAGGTTCCATTCCTGGGGGTCCAATTATGGACTGCTCCTCCTCCCCGCGCTAACTGGATGTAATCTTAGCAGTGGTCAGCGGAGATAATGGTGTGTCGTTGATGGGAAGCTGTGACTGGATAGGATGCGCACTGGCTGGTTCAGAGGAAAATGGAGAAGTAACAGTAATGTGACATGGGCCTTCTGTGTAGAACTGAGGCTACATTATGAGCCAGTCAACGCTGTAAGAGTTTCCGGATTAGTACTTGTTCATTTCCGTCATCACTGGGGGACTTGGGCATTTCGGCCTCTGACACATGTATCAGCACACTGGGGGCTTGACTTACTGCGGCACTGAGGCAACTTCTAAATATATATATATATTATAATGTGTATCTGGCTCTCAGAGCCAGGAAGAGGTCAGTCAGCGACCGTCCGGTTCTTATTAATGAGCAGAGCTCAAAGTAAACAAGGACAAGTTTGTGTAACGACTCGGGACACAAGAGACGTCACAGAACTTCTTGTAATTACTCCTTCTGCTTCAGGAGCTGCA
Organism: Seriola dumerili; assembly: GCF_002260705.1. Lineage (NCBI taxonomy): Eukaryota > Metazoa > Chordata > Actinopteri > Carangiformes > Carangidae > Seriola > Seriola dumerili. The sequence continues at coordinate 378,351 of NW_019174341.1, forward strand.
ATTGTAATAAATACAGCACATCCTTTTCTCTCGAACAAACTGGTTCTCACTCGGAATAAATACCCCCAGTGCTTGACTCGTGAGTCCATGGGCTTGGTCTGTCGTTGGATGCTATTCCTACCTGGAGGTATATGATATGCAAATATTTAGTTTGACGGCCCCTTCTGTCCTCAGGACTCCAGGGCCTCAAAAACACTGAAAGTCTCGTTCGGGTTTTTTGAGGATATTAGATGAAAAACAAACCCTTGATGCTTATTCATTTCATGCTTACCACTGACTCGAAACTGTTTTGTTTTTTTCTTACTGGAGAACACAGGTCGCGGGCTGTATATTATGGGCGGCGCGCAGTGTAGCAGGAGGGAGTTCGAACAGTTTTTTACCCCTCACGTATGCTGCTATGAAGAATATTACTTTTTACAATCTATTCGGAGTACAAACTAATTAGTCCATTAATGATTTGTATAAGGGTGCCAAATCTATGCCGTCTGCACACTCACGCCGCCTATGAACCTTACAGCCGCGATGTGGTTCTCCAGAAGAAGTAATAAACAAAACAGTTTTCGAGTTAGTGTTGAAGATGGAATCGAATAAAGCCCACAAAGATAGGTTTATCTTTTCCTCCAAAAAGCGACAGTATTTCAGTGTTTTTGTGAGGCCTGGGAGTCCTGGAGGACAGAGGGGGTATCAAATAATATTGATTTGACGCATTGTGACTGGGGGTAGGAATACATCACTAGCAGCGAGCAGCAGGGATTCAAAATCAGAGTCAAGCACTGGGGTATTTGTAATTCAGAAAACCAGTTTGTTCGAGAGAATAGGATTTGTGGTTTTTAATACAAATTGCAGCTCCTGAAAGCAGAAGAGAGTAACGTCAAAAAAGTTCTGATGACGTCTCTTTGTCCGAGGTCGTTACACAAAATTGTTACCTTTGTCTTACTTTGAGCTCTGCTCATTCAATAAGTGACGGCGCTGACTGACCTTTCTCCTGGTCTGAGAGCAGTACACATATATATATATATATATATTTAAGAGTGTGCCTGCAGTGCGGGTAAGTCTAGGCAGATGTGCTGTACATGTGTCAGAGGCGAAGTCTGCCCCGAAGGTCCCAGTGGATGAATGAACATAAATCCAGCGCTAACAGCGGTGTGGCTCATAATAATGTTACCTCCCGCTGTACAGACGCAGACTGTAATGATATCTCATTTGGTTGTGACAGGGCCGTGGATACTCAAGAGCCCAAGGTCTTCCCTCTTTTAACGCATACACCTTTAATCTTCTGGACTACTCTACACTGCTGATACAATCCACGTTTGCGGGGGGGAAGGAGAGTCCATTGGAGCCCAGGAATGGTACTGACTGGGAATACATGAAACTTATGTGGAGATATGGAACATGTGGTCTGAGCATGTTTACGTGAGTGACATACGTAGGATCTGTTCAGGGCTGGGTGAGCTCTACATTATATACTGTGATGTGGGGCTACGAGAGGTAAGATCAGCGGTTTATTAGATATTTAGATTAATTCCATGACGATAATGACTGAGAATCTTACTCGTGTTATAGTGTGTATGCAGTTTGGAAGGGGAGGGAGGAGGCTTCCTTACATTAATAATTTGATTTTATTTATCTTTTATATAGTGAAATTTATTTCAACACACCATCGAAACCAGTACCTTCACAGTCCAGAGAGTGAAGTGATGTGGAATATGAGTACCAACAAGTGACACTGATTCCTTATGAACATTTTTTTAATTTTTTAATTTTTTGTGGGTTGGGCCAGCAAGACGGGGAATGGTAAAGAGCAGCTTTCCTGCACGATCTCAGAAGTTGTGATTGGAAGGTATAATTCATTGGGATTCATTTCGGGCAGTCGCAACTGGGATCAATATTCTTCAATAATTCATGCCGGGTTCGATTCACAAAGTGATCCTTACAGCACCCACAGGCTGCACACACTGCCTCGACAGGGAAGCCAAGCTACAGGAAGTCCTGAGTTACGTCCGCTGGGAGGCAGCTGAGCCTCCGCTTCACGTCGATCTAAACGCAAGGTGTACAAGTTCGGCGGGAAGATATCAGGACAACTTGTGCAAACGTTCTTTAAGGAGAAACAACATATTCAACATCTAGTAGACATTGCCAGACGCGGCAGCAATGTGATACTTATGTATCATGCAATCCTGACTGTCCCGGGAGAAAACACCCAATCATTCACTGCAATTATTGGGCTGACATGCGGCTTCTGCACAGCTGAGACTGGACAACAGCAGAAGATTACAATACAAGATTGTTCCGAACTAATGGCAGACAAAACAACGGTCAAGGCAGCTCAAAGAGAAAAACATCATCGGAAAACAGTCCTGAGTGAAAAACGGATCGTGGCTGTCCACATCAAAATTACCATCAAACATGGTCGACTAACGTTGGGGGGTGTGGAAAAATGGTCAAAATAAGTGTAATAGAGGACTAAAGGAGAAGAATCAGCAGACGGAACAGTGCTGGCCAACCACTCAGCCGACAGGCAGTTAGAGTCGTAATTAAAGGACCCCCTCCGATGAAAAAGTCAAGCGTTTCACCTGTTTAACATCCATCGTTGATGTTTCTTTATTTACCACAAGAACATGTGATGAAGAGAATAGTTATCGCACACATGGATTCTGTAAGTAAGACGAACCAAGGATAAAGGGGGAAGAATTAATACTCAGTGAAATTGTAAGGGGAAAGCTGAGGAGAGGACTTAGGGTGTTTGTTGGTGTTTTATTTTAAAGTGAAATCTAGAACTTAACGAGGTCACATCTTTGCAGGCCTCTTTTTGTATTTATTTTTTTTGTATGTTTTACTTGCCGCTCGTCACTCTCCTCTAATATCTCACTTAACCTGAGCTTGCGCCTGAGCAGACAGGAGGAAGCTGAGCCCTCTGCTTCAACAGGCATCCTTAATATAGAGCCGTGGAATATGTGCAATATTACCTTCTCTCTGTACTGGTCCAGGCGGGGAAGGCTCTGTAAGCAGCTCCGGTTTGCTAACAGCAGTATGAAATACACTTCATCCCCGGCCTACAAACACTTATAGCTGCTGTAGGTGACACAGTGGTGTATAGCATTAGCACGGTGCAGTCGGTCAACGCTTCGGAGAAAGCACTGTGTTTGGCACTGAGGTCAGTGTCCTGCATGTTGGACATCTCATACTTTACTCGCGAGTTAGTATGATACTTTTACTTCCACTAACTACAAAGACAATTTTTTTAGCTATGTGGATTCCACTACAGTTTCTATGAAGTACATTCTTACTGGTTTACATGTGGAAATGTCATTTGCTTTTATTTTGAAAATAAATGTTGATAAGAGCCATAACAGTGTGTTCATCACAGGAGAAAAACCAATCACACCACCCTACACTCTCAGTCATGTTTGAACAGCTCAGTTTAAACCTAGCGATGCAAGTTGTCATAGACCGTCTTCACACAATTAGCAGCTATAGTAGAGGTTTTTCTTTCTTTGTCTTAACAGTGGTAAACCTGCTAATAAATAGCCGATTGGCTCCTTTCCACTGAGCTGCTAGCCGCTGTGGCAACCCGGTAAACAGATCGGTCAGGTCTCAGTCTCAGGTGGTGCTCCTGTGTCGAACACTTACATTGGTGTTTTTTCAACTTTATCTTCAGGGCTGTCGGTCACTGTATCATAGCTGCCTTTTGTTTATAGTTGTCAGATGTTTTACTGACTGTGTAAAGCGTGGAACTGTCATTGGTTGTTATTATTTGTTATTGTGTTTTACTGATTGGTTTCGTATTTGACGTTATTTTATTATTTTTTAAGTTTTGCATTATTGAATTTTGTTCAGTTGAGGAGGGAAGCTATAGCTACCTTGCAGTGGCTGATTGGGCGATCAGATGAATAAATAAATAGGAATTTGACAGAACAATTTTCACTTGTAATGGAGTAATATCTGATCCATAAATGTGAACTCATGGAGCTGTGGAGCTTTTTGATGTCCACCTCTGCTCGTCACTTCATGTCAGTATTGCACAACGCGCGTACTCTGTTAACATTAACCTTCGAGGGCAAACCCCACTTATTGTAATTACAGCTTCACCACATTGCGTCTCCGCTTCAGGTGACTGAAGCAGAACAATAGTTAATACCAGCTGGATGTGCAGAGGAGAAATCAGGTCGGCATGTTTCCAGTCACGGCTAGTAAGTTTAAATGAGGCGTTTGTGAGTGGATTAAGAGAAACCTGCCGACTCTATTGTTTGGCTGATAAGGATCTGAGGCTTGTTAACTACTTACAATGGTTTGTTTGCCTTTTAAAAGCTCTACGCATTATTGGAAGAAAGTGGCATGCATTGTTGTCATTTTTTTTTTCTCAAATCAGCTGTCTGGTGATCAACGCATCTGGTTGTTGACAGGCTGGTTATCAAGTTTTGCTAAAATTGTAACGGATTTCCCGGTCGTTGTAGATGTCCTTAATTCCATTCGGTAACTTGTTCTTGTCATTTGAAATAATCAAATCCAACTGTGGATTGCAGGAGAGAGAAACAGAGAGAGACGAGAAACGAGAGAGAGAGGCAGAGAAGAGAAATGCCTTGAGGGAATCTGTGCAGATACAATACGGCGTTATCGCGCCCACGATCCAGCCCTGCAAATTAGCTTTAGCCCGCTGATAACGACAAGAACAAGGCGAGAGAGCATAACACTGGTGGACTTTTGATGTGGATTTATGGACGGCCCCGAACAAGTGAAGAGATCGTGCAGATTTAATTGTTGTCTGGGAGCCATTTTGGGATACATTATTTCTAGTTGTAATTGCTGCATGAAGATGTTAACATGTAACGGCATCAGTGCCTGTAAGACTTGCACTGACATCAGTCCTTCTCTACTAAACACCTACAATAGGAGGTTCCAGTCAAGGCAAGTTAGCTGGCGCAATCTGAGTAAGGCACCACCACAACACAAACAACGGATGGCAGGAGTGATGCAGCAGCACTAATCACACACCACCATCACCATGAAAGGACTCCATGATTCCAGCACGATTCTGTCTCAAGTGTGAGGAGTAGCCGAGGGCTACTATTGTCTGCCACACTGTGCTCCGTTTTGGTTTGGGTTCTTTTGAAATTTTTAGTGTGGACGCACTCACTAACAGCAATGTGTGCATTCTCTATCTTTTTTCTTTCCCAACCGTTCTTTATGCTTTTTGATGAGCTTCTTGTGCAGCTGGATGATAGTCAATCGCAGGCCAGTCATAATACAGGCCCCTGGTTAGTTCCTCGGAGGAAGATAGAAACATGACCTGTAGAAGGGCACCATGTTGTTGAAGTTTTCCCAAGATATCGCTTTTCGAGGTGCTCTGATGTTGAAAATTATTGATCTCTGTCTTGCAGTTCAGTGAAAACCACTATTTTTAACCTGTTTAAGATGCAAGCATTAAATTCTGGGACTCAAACCGGACATGGGACGTCGTCCATGATGCAGCATTTAGAAGGAGGAAATAACATTGATATGGGTAAATGAAGCCTGACACTACTTGCTGCATACTAGGCATGCAGCTCCTGCCTAAAACCCTAGGGAGTCAGAGTATCACAGACTAGTTTCACACCAGGGTAAAATCTGTTTTCCATTAAACAATTCTTCTGCACTGTCAATAATACAGGAAAGTAAAGCTAGGTGGCACCCGTGCGGAACTATGTGATGGCGCTAAGTGAAAAGATGTCAGAAATTTTGCCACTTGTTAAACTAGAAAGTCCCACAGTAAAAAACAAAAAAAAATCAGGGCAACGTGTGTACATGTGCCAAGGCTTAAATGTAGGAACAGTGGGTGGTTAAGATGTTGTGAGGGCAAAACTAGTGCAGGAATTGATCTAGATGTATTGGTTGTTTTTATGAATGGATCAGTCGAAATTAGGTAATAAGCGCCAGTGTTTATGTGTCTGTTCATGCTGCACAGAGGGTTTAACATCCATAAGGGATGCAGTGGTTCCAGTATCACCGATGCACAAGTCTTAAGAGTCTTTAAGGAAATCCAACTTCTGATTCATAGAAATCCTATTGGTGTCTCTCAAACTTGTTATCACACAACTTATCCAAGTTGGAAGAGTATACAACAAGTTCATTTTAGTCTAAAAAAGCGAACATTTCTCGCTAGGTCGCTGCTTTCTAAGCATGTGAGGAATTTGCTGCGTATGTTCAGTTTTTTTTGTATCATTATAAGACTTGAAAGTCATGAGGTTTGGTGTTGTATTATTGGGACACGCTGACAAAGACAGAATAGAACAACTAATACGCAAATATGCTGACCATGGGAAACTAAAAATAAAAAAAAAAAAAAAAAAAAAAGAGAAGCTCACATTTCCTGACATTTATAGAACTCAATATTAATGGACTATAAGTGAGCTCAAACAAGATTTGAATACAACAACAACTTGCCCGAACACAAACTTCAGAGTGTAAAAGGAGGATGAAGGATATTTAATTTGTGGGGGGGGTTGGGTCATGAGCTAGGAGTGGGACACCACACAACCGGACCCTGACCCCTGAGCTGCAGCTGCTGTGAACGTCAGCAGGCTTCAGGGAACATCGTGACAACCTTCCTGATATCCCGTTTACTGCAATTGCGCTGCGACGGCGCTAGCTACGAGGGTTTAGCTACTACGCTGGCTCCAGCGCTGCGATCATGGCCGCCGGTAACTATGACCTGCACGCTAACACGGTGCAGAAAGAGGGTCCACTTGTAATTCACATCATCACACACACATTTATACAGTGCATACATAAGTACATAAATGGCACACACACGATGGGAAAATTGTCAAGGTTTGATTGTATTGGAGGAGATAGGACGCGAGGGGAGGGGGGTGAAGCGTTTGAGACGTGGGAGCTCCGAGACAAGCGGGGAGTGCGACAGCGGTGTTCAGCGCTGTAATTCTCATTTTCTGCAGCGACTAAAACTGAACTTTGAGTTAGTTTCTGGTGGGAACGTTACGCGGGCGTAAGACATACGGCGAGAGCAACCCGGGGGGCGGGGGGGGGGGAAGCACGAGCCCTACCGGACACGCCACGCCACGCTACACTGGAGGCACCCGCGCGGGCCGAGCTTTTCCTTACCTTGTATCGGGGCGCACGCGCCCGGACTCCGTCCACTGTGTTGGCGAGTTGTCCCCGAACACTCGGTTCCTTACACAAGACCACAGCCCGACGTTGGAGGAAAAGGAGAGCGGCTATGGGGCAAGCCCGGCGAACTGGGACAGCGCAGCCTCGCGTCTCTTTCGCCGCTCATTCCTCCCGGAAGAACCAGCGGAGTGTGGAACTAGCGGCGGTGGAAAGCTGGCGAGCGCTGGAGCCTTCCGCTCTTCTGAGCGGAGACAACTTTCTACTGTCCTGGGGGCACGGACTCACCTGGGGGCTTGTGACGCGCGCGGCTGCGAGCTCGCCGCTGGGGGAGCGAACACTGTGCCGCTGAGGGGAGGAGGATGTGAGCGGAGGGTAGCCTCCCTCCTCCTCCCCGCTCCAGCCGAGGCACAGTGGTTCGCTCCCCCTAGCGGCGGAGCTCGCAGCCGCGGCGCGTCACAAGCCCCGGTGTCCGTGCCCCCAGTCACAGTGAAAGTTGTCTCCGCTCAGAAGAGCGGAGGTCCAGGGCTCGCCAGTTTCCCCACCGCCGCTGCTTCCACACGCCGCTGGTTCTTTCCCGGGGAGAGATGAGGCGGAAAGAGAAGAGGCTGCTGCAGTTCGCCGGGCTGCTCATAGCCGCTCTCCTTTTCCTCCCGAACGTCGGGCTGTGGTCTTTGTACAGGGACCGAGTGTTCGACAACTCGCCCGACACAGTGGACGGTCCGGGCGGCGGCGTCCCCCCGATACAGGTAAGGGAAAAGCTCGGCCGCGCGGG